>NW_008237619.1:11557597-11562755 GCF_000691975.1 Corvus brachyrhynchos | reverse complement strand
CATTGTCTACGAGATGCCCGCATTCACAGCAGAGCTCCTCACCCCCTTCCCCCGCGTCGGGGTGCCCGTGAAGTTCGACAAGCTCCTGTACAACGGCCGGCAGAACTACAACCCCCAGACGGGGATCTTCACCTGCGAGATCCCCGGCGTCTACTACTTCGCCTACCACGTCCACTGTAAAGGCGCCAACGTGTGGGTGGCCCTGTACAAGAACAACGAGCCGCTCATGTACACCTACGACGAGTACAAGAAGGGCTTCCTGGACCAGGCTTCAGGCAGTGCTGTGGTGCAGCTGATGCATGGAGACAAGGTTTACGTTCAGATGCCATCCGAGCAGGCAGCAGGACTCTATGCCGGGCAGTACGTTCATTCGTCTTTTTCAGGATATTTATTGTATCCCATGTAAAACAAAACAAACAGACACACACACACACACACACAAAATCAAAACCTTTCTCCTCTGCTTCAGTCTTTTATACCACAGAAGATGCATTTTATGACCATTTTGGACCATCTTGTACAAAATCAAAGAAATAAATACGAAGTTTAACATTATGCACAGCTAGTTATACAAAAAAAAGGTGTGGCAAACATATCTAAAGATGTGTATCAGGTTCATAAACAGTTGTTTTGCACCCAAGGGGGACATATTAGCTGTACATTATATATTTCTGCAATGCCATGCTTACTTTAATTTCATTCACAGTAATTCAGTACTAAAGCTCAAATCAGTGTATGTCACTCACTCCTGTTGCATTGATCATAGCTGTAAGATGAAAAACAGTGACTTAAACCAGAGTAGGTCAGTCTCTAATTATATTAAAAAATTTGAGTGGCTTATTTGACTAGGTGGGGGGTTTCTAGGGTTTCTGACAGCAGGTCTGCCTGACAAGCAAAGGTTCTCTTAGCTGGAGATCTGTACTTCCCTTCCCCCGTATAAAAAATAATCCTGCAGGTGTGCTTTTTTTTCCTGAACAATTTATTTATGATGGAAGAGGAATCCTGATGGCGTACCTATTCCCCCTAAGCCTTCTCCAGCAGTCATTGGACCTAAAATGTCACCACTGACTCCAGCAGGCACTGGTTTCACCTCCTAATGCCACAGCACTTGAGAAGTCTCCATCTCTATTCACACAGCTCAAGTAGATGAGGTAAATTCCCCATTTGCTTTGTGCCATGCCATTGAGACGTTCTGGCCAACACATGGCAATACTTCAGGGTGGCATAAATTTGCTTGGATTTCTGTGCTTGTACCAAGAACCCATTTGGCTTGTCAGAAGAGACACCTATTCTGCCACTCAGCAAAAGCTGAATCAGTTTGCTCTTCAATGACTAGGCACAGCAGAAGTAGCTCTGTTTGCTTAACTGATTTGTTGCTTGAGATCAACCAGAAACTTTACCAGCAATACTGATCATGCAAATTTATCCGAGGAACTTGGTTCTATCTAAAAGCTGACTTCCAATCCTTATTTATATGTTACCAGTTGTCAAGGAGAACCTGCAGGCCTCAATACTTTTCCGTACTTGAGGACAGCGACTTCAGTGCCCGAAGTCTCTGTCTGCTCATCAATGGTGCTAATCTCACCTCAACAAGTGTTCTGTTTCCAAGGGGCAGTGGACCTTGCTGTGGTTCCCTGTACGGTGCTGCACATCACACACTGCTGCGCTAGTTCAAAGAGTTAAGTGCTCATCACTTCTTCGATGTCTTTAGCTACCGCTACTGCTTTTGATTCAAAAATGAACTAGATTTTTCATGCAGAACTAAGATTGGATTTAACTGGCATTACCATTATTTAAATGCAGAGTTTAATGCAGTCTAACATTGACTAAGGACTCCAGTGATATAATGTGGTGCTTTATCTCAGAAATTTTATGGAACGGTGGCAGGAATGGACGGACAGTTTACCAGACACTGGTGACTTCAGTATGTTCCCAGAATATATGAGATATGTCAAAAGCAAATAATTTTGTATTTAAAATTTTTGTACTGATTTGAAAAAAATATCTTATTAAATATCTTTAAAAATAAAACCAGAAAACCAATTCTGTTTTCATTCAGGACTATCAGAAGGAACATTGAACAGGCTGAATTCATGTATCAGCCCACAAGGGCTCTCTGAAACCACTGACAGCCTCATGTAGGGGAGCAAAAATTAGTAAGAGACACCCCCTTTTCTCTAGTTCCCATCTCCTAGCAATACATGCTCTAAGCCACTGAGGGAACACGTCCCGTTTGGTGGGAGGGCACAGCAGGGTCTGGGGGAACACAAAGAGGGAAGGGCTCCCTCAGGCAGTCGGCGGGACAGGTACTGCTCAGCATGAGCCCACGTGGGAGTGCAGCTGAAGAAAGGCAGAGGGGCAGCCAAGCAATCAGCCACAGAGGCTGCTTCTAAGGGCTTGTGTCGCCTGAAAAGGCCCAACTGCCCACGATGAGAGATGCTCACCACACCGCTGGCTCTCCTGATGTGGCTTCCCCACCTCACCTCAAAGACCAGCATTTCCTCCAGCTGGTGAACTCCTCAACTTGCCACACTGAAAGGAATGCACTGAATACCTACTGTGCCAGGGAACTGTTATCTAAATCTCCCTTGGACTCCCTGAAGCCCTCAGCATCTCATTTTTACTGCACAAAGAGAAAGAGAAAACAAATAATGAGCAAAGTACTGCAATCAGCACCTCTCAGTTTCCATCTAAAGCCATTTTCACTTTCTGAAATTTTTTATCACACACGATCTTCTTCGTTCTACATCTCTTATTTTACCATTCCCCTTACAGTCCACAATAAGACAAGCAAGATTCAAAAAACAATAAAAACTTCAAATCACAAGGATGCTGCTCTTCATCTTACAAAAAAAACCATGTCCCAGCTCTGGTTGTACTCAGCCTGGAGTGAGATCTCCACCCACAGTAAAACTCAGCCCATCTAGGTTCAAGAACTTTCAGCTGTTTGCTCTATGAAGCACTGAAGTTTGTTCCAAAACTTCATATTGTATCTGACATCACCATGTACTTTACACAGCAGTAGTAATGGCCCTGGGCATACCCACACACCCGCACTCACACACACAGAGCACTGCCCTTGCAAAAATAAGTCTGAGGGCACTGTCTTTAACAGTTTATTCACAGGAAACAGTTTATTCACTCCTTCCATTTGTAGCATTCAAAATTTCACTTGAAACAACTCTTAAGAATTCTTCAAAATACAGGTGGCACTTTAAAGGCACATAAAACTTAAGACAAATGGCAAATAAAATAAGCATTTCCCAATACCAAAAACATATGCTGAGCTTTGTATGTTCTTAAAAATCAGAGTCCACTTGAAAGTGAAGGCATTTATGCTACCTCCCAGGGCATTGTTAAAAAGTATGGCATTGGAAACAAGAAGTACCACGCCACATGCTAATTAAACACCAAAGTTGTGATTCTGTATTATTATCATCTATATAATCACTGGAAATGTCATTTAGTAGCATATTTTAGGCACTCTTAGATTCATATTTAGTGCAATAGTCTGTGACTTCCCTTAATTATTACAGCAGAGGAAAAAACAGTTTCCTAACAGAAAACAAAGAAACCTCCTGAAAGTCTGAGCCAAACAGAGCTTTCAGCCAACATGTGTCAGTCATCCTGCCTGTTCTGTGCATAGTTTGAGATCTTAGAGCTGGGTCTTTCTGACAGTGCGGCATTCTGAGATGGGTGGCAGATAAAATGCAAAAGCACCTTTTCTGTAAGATGATGCTGTCTAGAAATTCGGCAGGCTGCTAGATAACAGGAGAAAGTAAGAAAGGAGGAAAATATCCAACTTCAGATAGAAAAATGATGGGAGACACTGGGGACCTACACAGTTACACCATTATCACACACAGAAATAAAGCTGGCAGCACCCTGGGATTCAAGACTAGCAGCTTCACTCCCGATGTGATAAAAAAAACCTGGAGAGCTTTTAAGGGGAAGTTTCAGTGCAGAGGTTTCATTTTCAGGAATGGCAAAAAGGGAAAAACAAAGTCTTAATAGCAGCGCACTCTCAGAAACGATCTAAATATTTGGTGTTAGCATTATTGTTTTATTCTAAAAGCCCCAAGTCTTTGGTACTGCAAACACCTGTGAAAACGTGTGCCCAGACAGAAGAGACACTGATCTGTGAGCAGTGCTGAGAAACACACCACACATGGGTGTTCCTGCCTGAAGGAAGTCAGTGCCAAAGCAAGACCTGTCCTCGAGGCAGAGTAGCAGCAATGACGTGCGTGAAGCAGGTGGTGGAACAGGGCTGGTGTACATGGGATCCTACAAAACATCTTGTGGGGAGAAAAATTCATTACTTGGCTCACTGCTTATTATTGAGGAGAAAAACTACTGGCCTGCAAGCTGGGCTTTCAAAAAAAAAACCCCAAAAAACCAAAACTGAATACCCCAGGGTTTATCAGCAGCATCAGCTCTTGGCTTGGTCCCAAGGGAACAGGTTTCGTTCAAAACATTTCCCAGTCAACCTGGAACAGTAACTGTGAGGGACTCAATATCTCTGCCAGGAGCACAGAAGTGGGGGAAAAATATCCCTGGAAATACTGCTTAATTTGAAAACTAAGTCAGTCATACAAATGGGGAGGCTTATTAAGAAATAAAAAGGAACAGCTGATATGGATAAATGCTTGTAGAGAGCATATTAAATTAAAAACATTACTTAAAAAAAATATTTTGGGGAGGCCAAAAAGCTGATGTGGCAAAAATAAAATAGACTAAAGGGATTTTTTTTTTTAAAGTACAGAGAGTTTGTGAGACACCATTTGTTTGCCATGAAGCTTTTTTTTTCTTTTCAATTATTTTGTTTGTTCTGCTACAGCTAGAATCCAAATCCCATCCTCCAACAAAAAGCAGAAAGCCTGCTAGAAAAATTAGGAGAAGGAATCAGTTTAGATTAGTGGGAAAAGCATCTCTGGAGATGAAATAAAGTGGAGAAAATCGCATCTTCAAAAGCAGAGCTCCCTACTCACTTCCTGCAACTGGAGACAGGGGTGGAGAAACACAGGGATGCAGCCTGCACCATCACAAGAACTCTCTTCACAGAGTCTGGAGCAAATTCAGCAGCTACCCTGGAAAAATGTCCTCCTGGACAGCATACTGCAAGATGCTACATGGATGCAGCTGGATTGTGGCAGCAGCC
>NW_008237619.1:11551622-11557391 GCF_000691975.1 Corvus brachyrhynchos | reverse complement strand
CCCTCCTTCTGCCAGCCTCGGCTCTCAACACAGTCTAAGATCTACCAGTGGCTCCTCTGCAACAAGAGCTTGGAGAACACTGCTATGTCTGCAAAAAGCCTTGCCACAACAGCTTTTTCAGGTGGAATTACTGTTGTCAGGAGTTTAAATCACTGTAGGTCTGGGGCTGCAGAATCACATACAAACCTTTTTAATTAACTGAAGTAACCAGGAGAAAGAAATGCTGGCAGAGACAAAGACAGTACTGTCACTATCTTCTTACGTGAAGCCCCACCTGTTTGGATTCAGATTTTCAAGCAAAGACGTCTTCAAAGTCCCAGGAAAAAATAAATACAAAAAAGTAAGAGCCAGCTGGTGAAGAAATTGTGGTTTCCTCATTTCCACCACGAATCACCTGTTCCAGTCCCCCAGGACCTCCCACGCACTCCCCTCTCCTCCACACTCCCACCTTCCACGCTGCACACAGGTCTGCAGCTGCACCCAAGGGACACGCAGCTGACAAGACACCATGGCAGAGCCTGTCCCTTGCTGGGACACACCTGCATCCTTCCGCACCCCATGCCACAGATTTTTCTGACATCTGGAGTTATTTCAGGTATGTCCAACTTGCTTGAAATAGACCAAAGCTCAGGAATCCCTGGGTGAAAACACAAGCCTCCTCCCCTTCAGCTGTGGCACCTCTCCAAATCATACTGCCCTCCCTAATTCCCAAATGGCAGAGCCAAGGAGCTAAAGATGGAAATGAGCACTATGGGAAGGTGGTTGTGGTTTTGGTTTGGTTTTTTTTTTAAACACCTACTGCACCCCACAAGGTGACTCTTTGGTTGCTTCAATGGTTATTCCTCTACATTGCTGCAGCAAAAAAAAAATTGTGTTCAGTACTCTCGCAATCCTCAGCTTCTATAAGTAACAAATACCATGGTTTGTGTTCATACTGCAATTGTTTACATTACTCCTAAACATACTCCTATATAATTTTATTTAAAAGCAACAAAGATATTTCTACCAACTTCAAAGATTTTTTTTTTAAGTGGACTTCTTTGTACTTTCTCTTCAGGTATGATTGATAAAGATAATCACAAAATCTTCCAGCAATTCTGCTATAATTAAAATAAAAACTTTATCTACGTGCCCTGTGAGAGAACTAGAACAGCATATTGTTGTTGACAGTTGTCAAGTGCCTTCACAGGCAAATTTAATTTATTCACAGGCTTGTCAGAGACAAACCAATAGAGGAAACATAAACATCCCTTTAAATGTTTCAATTAAAATCTTGAGTAAGTTCCCACTCCTAAATTATTTAGTTCAGCCACACACTTTAAACTTGAATGTCAAGACAGAAGAGGTAAACAGATGCCGAATGATAATTCAGCTGAGGTACATCCTGGATATTCCCCACCACAATCTACTGCCGAAGATGGGAGTATTCCTTGCTTGCATTGATGCATTACAGCATCTGAGGAAGGAGACTGTCCTCGTTTGGGAAAGACCACCTCAATTTTTGAGGAGCAAACAAAATTACACATGAGATCCTGTCCTGAAGAACTAGGGCTCCAACAAGCATTGACTCTAAACTCAGGCATGAACATCTCTATCCCAGCTCATGCTTCTGTTGTGGTCTAGGGGCTGACACGTAGGTAGTTCAGACAACTCTTCAGTCTTCATATTCCTTCTTTTTTAAGTCAAGCAACTGTAAAATTTACTGGATGCACAGCACAGGGAGTGTGATTTTTCCATAAAATGGATACAACATAAGCATTGTCAACACCAACACCAACATCTCCACAAATCAGACAAAGGAGGCAGAGTAGTAGTTTGCCTTTGGAAAAGGCAGACAGAAGTTCAGAGCTGATGGTCAGTGCAGAAGCTGTGGCTGCTTGGCTGAAGGTGGACATCCTCTCCTCAGGAGTATGGCAGAACAAAACCTGTACAGTCTGTATGTTCCCCGTCCTCCAAAACACACAGTAATGATTTAGATGCATAGTTTTAAAGCCGTTTTCATACAACAAGACAGTCACAACTTTACCATCCATCTACTGATTAAACACTGGTCATCTCAGTCTCATGACAGTGGAACTCTTTTGGAGGACAATATCAGAAACAAAGGTATTCCAGAGAATTAATAATTTG
Source organism: Corvus brachyrhynchos (assembly GCF_000691975.1). NCBI lineage: Eukaryota > Metazoa > Chordata > Aves > Passeriformes > Corvidae > Corvus > Corvus brachyrhynchos. Next base: position 11,555,261 of record NW_008237619.1, on the reverse strand, counting down.
GAAAGAGTTCTCACTGATAAGTAAGCGATGTGCATCACATTTTTATGTATCCCTGATACTTTCAGCTGAAAGTTTCATGGTTTTCCCACTATTAAATAGCTTCACAGAAATTCAGTTAACTCTGTTTGCAACAGTCCATTACCCTCAGGCTCAGAAGCTTTTGCCTTGGTGAGGTTTCTGGGCTCTTTTTAAACAGTAAACAGTTATGCTGCACTTAAAAAATAAAAATGTCATACAAAAAATAAAAATTTTTCAGATCTTGAAAATAGTGATTGTTCTTTGTATTTTCCATTCAGCTTTCACGTCAAATTGACCACAAAGTTCTTGTCTATAAGCTTCTTCAAAAATTTCTGCTCGGCGGTGATGTTGTGATATTCATTCTAAAGAGATGTGAGGGAATAATAAAATAAATTATAAAATCAAATTATAACCAGCAGCATCCCTTGGCTATTCCTTTCTATTACCTGTGATACTTGGAAGATGCTAAGAACAGGAAAGGTCTGGGGAAAAGACTTCTTAGCAAAGGCTGAGCCCAGTTTCCCAAGAAACAGGTTGCTCAAAACTAGATTAGGTATTTCCGTAAGGACACAACGAAAAAGGATGATCCTTCGGTGGTAAGAATGGGTGAGATGTGGTCTCACAGAAGTCCTTCCATTATTAAGCCTCCCAACTCCTCACCCTGCTTATTCAGAACAACTACTGTGTAACCACATTTACAGCACAAGCAGTCAGAAAACAAGTAATTCTCAAAGCTCAGTGCAGGTTCTTCAAAAGCACATCAGGCAGTTGTAGTTCAGATACATCCTGCCAAATAGTTTCAGCAAGCCCAAACCAACCCATCTTCTGTGCTGTATCCAGATCCTGGATACACAAGAGACCACTAAGCTTAGTGGAGGGCAGCACAAGGAAAGTAAATTTACTTAAGACACTGAATCCCATAAATTAAAATGAATATAATACGAATACTGCATAGAATATTATACATATGTAGGATGGTATTTACAATTTAATGTCACTAAAAATCTAACGGGAACATTTTTGTTTAGTAGTTTGTTCTTTTGAAGTTTCAAGATTTTAGGAAACTTATGGATATCTATTCAACTAATGATCAACCTTATTCAAACAGTGTATATTGTAAAAAAGCACCTGCAGAGAGGAACCTCTAAAGGAAGGCAAGTTCAGTGTCAGAGGAAAATTATCTGAGAACTGCAGGCATCTAGGAGCTCTGAAAGAAACATGAGAGGCTCCTATGGGCATTGTCTCTACCCCTCCTCTTCAGCAAAGGGAAGAGGAGGAAAATTGTACCCGTATGTTCTGGACAAATGGAAAAGAAAACTTCACACTGAGGTGAAGGGCTGAGATGGGGTTGCTTGGAACACAGAGCTGAAGGCAACTGAATACAAGAGCAGAGACATGAAAGAAAACAGAGGTATGGCCATAGCAAAGCAGCAGGGAGGAGAATGTTTGCCAGCCTGATGTTTGCCAGCCTCCTGCTGCTCCCTCTCCTGCTGAGTTGTGGCTTCCCCCTCCTGGAAGCAGTTCCTTCTCTTCCTACCTTCCTCCAAGACCTGCTTTCCTTTTCTACTTTCAGTTTCCAAAATTCAGTTCTTTTCCTATGCAAGACCTATACAAGTTCATAGGCCTTAACTCCTACCATTACCCTTTGCTCTTCTTTCTGTCTTTTAAGCAGTCTGACAGCTGTGACATACGGTACAAGCAGGCGCCAAGGAAAAAGAGAACATGAACAGAAACACCACCACTTGTGTGCTGACAGTGCTAACAAAGACATCTCTAGGACAAGAGCTGTACAGCCTAAGGAAAACACCAACTAAGCAAAACACAACACACAAATGGACATGTCATGCAGACACTGCAGAATATGGTATAGCACAAGGGACACAAATATCAGTATCTACATTTTTCAGAAGCAGAGAGGAAGAGATTCAAGCAACATTAACCCACAAGCAGCTGAACGAGGCTAAGGTGGGAGGCCCTTCTGACCTGCAGTCCATACTTTTATCTATATTGAATTGCCTTCCCCAGTTACCAGCTCTACTTCCCTCAGCACAAACAACTGTTAGTTACCTGCATCATCTGAGACATGGTTTCATTGCCATAGTAGTGCAAAGAACTATTTCTGTCAGTGAAGTCGTACTTGAAGCCTGCCAGGTGGACTTCATGGCATATGTGAAATGCCAGTGTAATGGCAATTAGCCCAGTTGTTGGATGCTTGGGTTTCTACAACAAAACAAAAAGAGAACACACGCATAAATACCTGGAAGCTTGATGGGAACACTGAACTTAAGAACAAAGACAAGGGAAATCAGATCAGGCAGCCCAGGTCTTCTACAGATGTTTGGTTTCAGTTTCATGCCCTCCTGTCTCTAAAGGAACAAGGTACTGCCCCCGCAGGTTTCCCATGACCAGGGTGTCTGTCATGTCAGCCTTCCCTGCGATTCCTCGGTTTCTAGAGAGGGCTGAGCCCACAGTGCAGCCCTTCCCTCCAAACAGGCATCAGGAAGGTCTCCCCATTGCTCTGCTCAGCTACTTTCATGAAACAGGTTATGCTTCACTACACCGGAAAACAATTTACAACCCCCTCAAATTTGACTGAATTACAAGTTGTGTTCAGAAGTTTCTAGATGATGGAGACCCAGATGAACAGAACATGATATGCTCCCAAATTTTCATAGCACCAAACTAAAAAAGCATGAATGCTAGCACTACACAGATTTGACTGAATTTACATTTTTTCAAAGCAGGGAAATTCCAGAAGAATTTTGCTTTACACCTTCCCCCGCTATCCCCATTAGAAGAAATAAAACTGTAAATAAAATTATTTCTCCCTACAGTAAGTTCAGAAGTAAATGCAATGTAAAATAAAGAGCATGGCATAAATAGGTTTTAAACGTGCCAATTAATAGCACCTAACCCAAAGTCAGAATTTCTCACAAAAGCACAAAAGAACTCAATGCAACCATCTGCCCTATCTTGTGCTCAGATACGTGACTTCTTTTGTAGCAGCAGAGGCTAATATGATCTGGGGAAGGAAACAAGGCAAGCTTTATTAGAGAGGGATGAACTCTTTCACTGGACCAAGATGAAGCTAAGGTGAAAAAGTGTCTCCAGAAATGGACAAAACTTTCAGGCACCAATGCCTTTTTTTGATAAAATAACACGAGCTATATATGCTCTCAGTAGCTGCAGTCAAACCTCCAGTTGAGCACAAAATCATGGGCTTTTTTGAACTCTGACCCAAGGCTCAGTTTGTCTCTGAAAAAGAAGCAGACAAACCAGTACCAGACAACTCTGTACATAAAAACGCAGATGCGCCCTCTGTATTTCTTTGTATCATATGACAACACAAAAATCCCCAGGAAGAAGTTACTATTCTCAGTTCTTTTAAGCCTAACTGAAGTCACAGATTTGAACTATCACCTTTTACGGAGAAATTTCTGGTACCTTTATGTAACTCCTGGACTACTCCAGAAATAATATCTGCTTAAAATGTGCACTATGCCCAGAGCTCCTGCTAGTTAGCAAAATAACTTTCTGCCCTAGGGGTCCAACATCATAAACTTAGTGGTGACTCTGTTGCAACATCCATACTAAACAGGACTCCAAAACTATGGCAGGAAT
>NW_008237619.1:11527234-11551497 GCF_000691975.1 Corvus brachyrhynchos | reverse complement strand
GCTACATGTCAGGATTAATGCTACTTGGAAATATCAGGAATATCACAGGTTGTAACTAGCTCTGTTCACCTTTCTCTATCATAAAATTCACCTAAAAAGAATATAATTAAAAATCGAGTACTTTCAAAAGGTACTATCATGAAATATCCAGATATCCTTGGCCAGTAATTAAATTTTTTCAGCCTATTTAATGGAAATGGGCATAGCCCTGGAATAACTCCACAACACTTTCTGAGTTTAGTGGTGCTGGAGCAACACATCTGATTTTATTCTTGGTTCTACTAAAAATCAGAAATGCTTGCTGGTTATGCACTAATGTGCACACTGAGAACATGAGACTGGTTTAATGGAAAAGGCAGGGACAGCAGGGAAAGCAACAGTGGTCACTGGCATCTCCCACAGGCCAAGGTGGCTGAAGCACAGGATAGTGAAGGCAGCACCAGCCCTGCCCAGGGACGAGCAATGGTACAGAGGGCTCCAATGTGAGACTTTCCTGCCCATGGGAATCCCTGTGGTGTGACCTGCAGCTTAACCAAGCTGTGCCAGGGCCACTGCAGATGTGCAGGCTCTCACTGCAGATGTGCAGGCTCTCACTGCAGACGTGCAGGCTCCCAGCCACAGCCCACCTCCGAGATGGGAGGAAAAGGGAGGAAGAGCATGCTTGAGATTGATCATTGCTGCGCAGGGATGAGGGACTGCAAAACCCCTTGCATGAAGTAAGTAGGATATGGAGGGAGCAGAAGGGGGCTCCAGGCATGGTCACACTCTAACCCCCGCTCTGTGCAGGGGCACCCAAAGGCAGAAGGAACAAAGGGTGACCAACGGGCCTGTGACTCCATACCAGCTGACACCACACACATCTCTGACTCACTGACAGCACTGCTTTTAACCTCTACTCTCACTGACAGGGCAGCCCTGGAAGAGTCAGGAGGCATTTCTGGACCTATGGAGGCCATGCACATTCTGTGGCCATTTAGGAGATTAGTTAAGCATCCAATTACTATGCTGCTTTCTTCCCACCCTTAGCTGAAAAGCTGAAATGCCACAGAGCCCCAAGCAAGCATATAGCCAAAATGGCTATTCCAGTCTGAGAGTTAATAAGGGAGAAAAAAGCCACTATTCGGCCGAGAAAAGAGAAAGAAATTTTAGGAAGAGGTACAGAACCTACCCCTCCCCACACCCACCAAAAAAAATCCACTCCCTCAAATATTAGAAAGAGTAAACCAGAAAAAAGTTGTGGCAGATACTCCACAGTGACAGCCTGTCAGACATTTCCACACGTGTCAGTTAGGTGTTGATGAAGTGGGGATGTGACCCCAGTAAACTGTACCTGTGCTAAGCAGCACATGCTTGATCCTGACTGCACGAGGGAATTCTCCAGCTTGAAGCTTTACCTTTCATCAAGAACATTTTTCAGTCAGGAACTGACAGTTAAAATATATTTTAATGTCCAAATTGCTGGTTAGCTCATTACAATGCTTGGGATCAAACCAGTAAGCACAGTGATGCTGCCAGACATTCATCACTAGCACAGGGCTGGAATATCCTCTATGTTCCCTAGTCATTCCCTGGCCCCAGGAGCGTGGAATTGCAGCAGTGTCAGAATTACAAGTTTGCTGGAGTTTTGGGGAGGTTTGTTTGTTGCGTGTGGGGTTATTTTTGGTGTTTTGATTTTTGGGGGAGGTTTCATTGCTTGTTTGGGGTTTTCTGTCTGTTGTTGTTTTGTGTGCCTTGGTTTGTTTTTTTTTTTTAATAAACACTGTAAAACACCTAACATTCAATAGTTCAAAACTCTGTATTACTTCTAGAAGCTCTTTGGATCTGTCATGTTGCATTACCTGCCCATCTTTCCCAGTTTTGTAAAAGACATTCTGTCTGTCTGGAAAGCAGTCTCATTTCATACCAATTACAGAATCCATAAAAAGGTATTTTTGGCACATGAGGCTAGCCACTCTCTTTCTGGATTCCATTTTCTCATCTTTTTAGGCACCATCTAAATGGCAAACTACTTTAATGTCAACCTAAAAGGTTTTCCACATTACAGTCTACTGTCATGAAGATATAATTGCCTCTAAATACACATTTGGTTGCACAAAACTAGAAGGCACAAAAGAAGAAAGCATACCTCCTTCTTAGGAAACCTTGTTGGGAAATGAAGCCACTCATAAGCAGTTTTCCTGGTGATGCTGGGATCAAGAATCCTGATTTGACTCGATTTGTAGATCATATTCAGAGCCGGTTTCTTCCAAAAGCCCTTTGCACTCTGTAACAGGCAAGTAAATATGCATTTTTGACAGCTGTAAACAGTTGAATTCAGTTTTGGAGCAACTCTAACCAGAGTGAACTCCAAGGGCATGAGGTTAAAGAAGAAGAGTGATGAAACCTCCCTAAGTTCAAAAACACCTGCTCCTGCAACAGGATAACCCACTGTGGCAGCAGTGGCCAGCTGGCTGGAAAACAGCTTTGCAGAAAGGTCCCTGATGGATAACGTACCAACAATATGCCCTGGAGGCAATAAATGCTCCCTATGTGCTGGCCACATGAGCATGAGCATAGACAACAGGCAGACAGAAGTTACCATTCTCAAGCACTTTGCCCTTCTGCAGTCCCACAAATCCTACGCTGGGCTTCCCTCTGCACAAGAGAGTGTGTCAAACAGCAGAAGGTCGCTACAACAGCCAACGGGCCAGAGCTCACAGCAAACAAAAAGGGTCTGAGGAGGCTGGGTTTGCTCAGCCCATCTTCAACTATCTGGAAGGGGTTTAGAAAGATGAGAGATCAGACTCTTCTCAGAGGCACACAGTGAGAGGAGAAAGAGAAATTCTCTCCTGTGACAGTGCTGAAGCACTGAAAGAGGGTTTGTAGAAATATCCTTGGAAAGACACAAAATTTACCTGGACAATGCCCTGAGAACCCGGCTTTAAACTTGGCCCTGAATGAAGAAGATTCAAAAAGATTTTGGACTTAAGACCTCCTGAGAGAGATCACTTTCAACATTATTCTGCAATTCCTCCAAGTGCACAGGGTAAAATCTGAAAAATGTCTGGAGCATGCATGTTAAAGTATCAAACAACACTAGGGAGAGGACAAAAATGTATTTCCCAGAGGTAAATTGCTTTGTGGTGAGGAACTAACCAAATATGTGCATTAGAAAGAAAACAAAGCATTTTTGGAAAAGGGATATTAAATAAACTGAGTAGGAGGAGATCCAGTGCTCCTCTCAGCTAGGAGCACTACTGTTAAAAGCAAACACGTATTTCACATGAGAGATGTGTGGCAAGATGAGCCAAGGTGCAAGAATAATTGAACTCACTATTTTCTGACCACCTAGTATCTCCCAAAGCCACTTCAAATCCCGTGGCTTGAAGACGATGAGAACAACAGTGGTATTAGGGTCGTAGTGGATGGGATCTGAGAAGATGGATTCCGGGTAAGAAAGGCGGAAGGTTGTCCTTCTCCCAACATCCTCTTCGTACCCTATCACCGGGCCATTATTCATTCTGCAGAGGACAGAGGCACAGAGACATCAGCAACTGCCCTGCCCATGTTCCTACTGTGCAGCGGCTGCCACACGCATTATTAGTCTGCGGGACAGACACTGTGTCTGGGTACAGCAAAGCTTAGCAGGCCAGCATTTACTTATCACATTACATAGCAGATGAGCAATTATCAGGTGCACTCACCCTCTAAACTCAGAGGGATCAAGCACATATGGGAACTCTGCCAAGGTGGTTTAGAATACAATCACATAATTGCTTACCGTGTGTCACTTGAGCAGAAAGCAAGCCTTCTGATTTGGCTCCAACACAGAAACTAGAGAAGGGCAGAGAGAGTACCTGCCTTGGACAATTACCAGTTGCTCCACGTACACAAAATGAAAAGGAGATAGCATTTACCTTATTATGACATCGTATGAGTCAATTTTCTCCCCTAATGTCTTATTTCGAAGTACTCCTCCATTACCGACCACGACACACCGTCGACAGGCAATGCTGTGGAACAAAGAGAAGTTTTAATATTCTTGACTTCCCTGGCTTCATATTATTAATGATACTTCTGCATGTTAACTGTCTTGTTTTCTAAGTGAGGTCCTGTTTCTTTTACAGCCCTTGGCCCCTACAAAGCAGGGGAAAGAAAAAAAAAAAAAAAAGAAGCGTTGTTTCAGGGACTGACTAAGTCAGTAACTGGCTTCTCTCATGTGAAACTGTTTTTACACATCTCCTTTTTCTAGTGGTTTGGTGTTTAAGATCACCTAGCCAGATGGTGATACAAATGCCATTGGATAAATTGTTTTCCACAGTCCTTCAAACTTGTCCCAGTCTGGAGGAACCAGCCAGGACAAAGCATGTCTGGAAAAGCTAACTCAATATTAAGGTGCTTCTGCAATATTGTACAACTCCACATCTCCAACACAAGCTAAAGCAGCAAGATTTATGTTCACAATTCACCTTACAGGCCTATTAACTGATCATGTGAAAAACCTTAGCCCATGACACGACAGCTCTTCAAATGAATATGGTGTGGATTTTTCCTCCCTCTATTTAAAAGGTGCTGTCTAAACACGTTTAAACAAGTGACATGCATGCTGTCATGATGTAACAAGATGGATTCCTTGATTAAAAGTTGCATTCTCAGATGACCAGATTCAAATTAGCACCACTAGGTATATAAAATATCATGTGCTAAAAAGTAAGATCTTGTACTACATCAAATCAAAACAGTAATTTCAAATTTACAATACATTCAGAGATAAAAAGCATGCAAGAAAGGTATTATGGAGATGCTAAAATTATGAAAGTAAATTCTCAGGGTAAGATTTCCAAAGTTATCACAGGTTTTCTCAATGCTATTTTGCTCTCTACTGTCTTGTTTCAATGTTAGTAAAATGTGTTAAATAAAAAAAGAAAGGGGGGGCTCACAAATAGGCTTGCTGGGTTTTTACTCGAGTAATTTTGCCTTTTTAGGGAAGGTTTAAATCAAACATGTAAGACTGTAAACTCCTCCTTTCAGAGTAAGCACATCATTTTTTTGTTATAAAAACGTCTCTCTGTTTAGAGCAAAAGCCATTCAATTTGGCTGCAGCAGGAACAATGAGAAATTAAAAATGTTGGTATTTTCTTCAGACACAAGCAGGCTCACAGTTCACTGCGGATGAGTCACCTCACAGTAACACCCCACTCCCTTGGTTCTTTCTTCAAGTAAGAAAAAGGCTCTATGCCACTTCTTGCTCTACCTTCAGGACACCAAAATTGTGTCCCAAAAACCACTATAACCTGTATTGAATTCCCAGCATGGCACTTTATGCAGACTAATTAATGTCTTTCTCCTCAAACAGTCCAACCTGTTTTTTCAGCTGAGAGTTATTATTCAACATCCATGAAAACAGCCAGTTCCAGCCAAGACTGAGCGACATCTTCAAGTACAAAGCAGTTCCCTGCATTTCCTACAGAATTAACAACATCTGCAGAGATAGTTGCCTTTAAATATATATGTGTATATGCATACACACACACACACACACATATATATAGTGCTCTAAATGCAGCTTTCGGGGTTGGGTGACATGAAACAAGCGGGCACACCTTCCCCTACTGTTTCCTGAGCAGCTTAGTAGAAGGCAAGCATTCATAAAAAGACTTCCAGCTAATACCATAAATCATGTGACTTGGTATCTTGGAAATCAGAGGGGGGAAAACCTGTTACACCATCCTGTCCTCAGTATACTCATTCCCTCTACACCCCTAAACCCTTTCCCTCTCTACCCCTCTTGCTCATTCATTTTCCATTTAATTTTTCTACCTGGTTTGAAAGTATCTTAAGAAAGCAGGCTGATGCACATATGCCTCTTACAGTTTACAGCAGGAGTAAGAAAACAGAAGTTGCCCTTTTCCTGAATTATACCTTGTTACTTACAGCTATAGCTTAGAACTCAAAGTAAGGAAGGAAAAAGGAAAACTGGATGAAAAAATGTGATCAGTAAGTGATGAAGGTGGAGTGAGGGAGAGGGGAAAAAAGCACAAGATTAGCATACGGTTGTATCATGTCCCTGGCATTTACTTTGAGGAGGCACTGCTTTTTCTGTTCCATGTAGATGAACTTACAGTAATTCCTTATTATATACCTTTCAGCTTTTCTAAAAGGTGATTTAAGACACTTCTTCACGAAGGTAACCTCTAGCAATTGAAATAATGCCTTCCACTCTAACATACAACTAAGAACTTTCTCCTCTCTGTAGTCATGATGCAGCAGGACACACACGGCAGGGAGGGCAAAATAAAACAAGACTTTAGAGCTGAGCAACTGAGGTTTGCTCAGCTACAGAAGTTGGGTCGCTGTTCTCAAGTCAAATCCAAGCTGTTTTTTCTTACTGATGAATAGAAACCAGATTTTGCTTATGACTAAAAGCTGACTGATACTACTTGGACAGACAACAGAGTGAAATTTGAAGTTTGATTAAGTTTTTGAATTACAGTGCCCTTCATAACATGAATACTCAAAACCAAAGTTATCAGCTGCCATCAAATACCCAATAAAGAATCTAACATTAGTATTTCAACTTCTGAAATGGATAAAGTCAACAAGTAGATCAAATATTTCTGAAGAAGTGTACGTGAGTATAGTCAAACAAATTAAAACAACCAGCTTTTAATCTCTGTCAGGCTCAAAGTGGGCTGGCTCAAACAGGAAGTCTGGCACAAATGTGCTGTTTATGAACTGCCTCCTCCCCTTCCCCTTCCAGTATTCAAATGTCCTCAGTTATGATCCTAAATCTAAGTCCACAGTAGTACAGGGTCCACTAACAAAAATAAGCAGGGAGGGGAACTGTTTATGTAAAAAAACAACACAGTATCATAGAAAACTAACATATGACATAGAGATAAAAATATGTAGCTAGGCTGAACTGCATTTAAAGATTCTTAAGTTAAATAAACTGATCTGTACTTACTACAGATCACAGAAGTCAACATACCAATTTTCAGCAGACTGTTACTCCCAGATATTTTACCAACCTCACTGCTTTAAATTTCCTTTTCATAATGTTTTCAAATTAAACAACCCCAAACACTCACCCTTTCTCCAAGTAAATAAAATGACAAGAAGAGAAATTATTTCATATATCCTTAAACAAGATCAGGTGTGCTACAAGCAAAATGTAACAGATTGCAGTGTCCAGACATTCAGCTTACGATCAGCAGCACAGTATTGACGCCAGTGAAAAATATTAAGACCTTGGCCTAACAATAGCTGTAGGAAAGGTTTGAGTGACAAAAGGATTGCCTTTATGTGTCAGAGATCTACTAAGAGTATAAATGGATCCCAATGCAAACACCATGGTAACTGATCTCCAGTGTCTGCAGGCAGTACTCAAACCATTGCTCCATTCAGGTGGTGTACAAGATCCTCAACCTCAAGGCCAGGCCTTGGCTTATGTATTTTGTTTATATGGTGAAATACTAAAAGAAACATTTTCCTAGTCTATAAAAGAAAAATATTGCTAAATGGAAATGTAGCCTTTAGAGGTCAAAAGGTTTGCATCCTCCACATTCCACTGAAATTCTGTTTCAGAGGAAAAAGAAAAAAAGATCTCAACTTCAGCTCCTTTAACACACACCCCCCCCATAGCCAGTTGAAGAATGCAAATTATTTCCTTAGAGGTTATGTGGTGAAAGGAGGATGCAGAGGTCACATTTTGTTGACTCAGGATTGTGCAAATGCATTTGTAAGAATTGTTGAGCTCAGAATCCTTAGAGTACTCAGTGAGGAACTGAAATCACAACTGAACTGAAGTCAGTGACACTGTTCATTTCCAAACTCTTTGGGAGAGCTAGACCTTTACACAGTGAGAACTCGACCTAAGTTTGGAACATGACACTGTTTGGAAAAAAAACCTTTGTAGCTCACTCTGTACAGATTTACCTAATTTGTACACAAATACAGCTACATAAGCACCATGGGCTTTGTGCTTATCTAGCCTAATACTTGTCTGCCTTAAAAAACGTTTATAGGGGAAATCTATTCAGCCAAGAAGGCTGAATCGGACAACAGCATTACAGAGCTGCCTAATAATTCTGCATTACTGGAAAATGTTGTTAGGATTAATTCCCAAAGCGTTTCACTGTTAAAAGCCACTGTATCTCAGTGAAATATATGTATAAAAACTCTTCCCTACTACAGTGATTCATGCCCTAAGAGTTCTGTACACAAAACCTGATGGACCTAGAAAGAATATATTGTATGAAGTCATTGTATTTTTGATTTGTTTATACTGCCTATTAAATAGTAACAGCTCTCATTTTGCTTCAGTGCCACTGAAGTGTATTACTTTTAATAAAATGAGGCTTACTTCCCAGAACTACTAACCATATCTACATCTCAGACTCTACATTCAAAGGATAAATACCAATTTCCTTATTTATCACCTACAGGACAGGCACTTCCATTTAAAAGGTCCAAACATCTCTGCTTTACAGCACAATGACAGCGCTGAACTTACGGTTTCAGGGAATTTCTAACACAACATTTGGCACTGTCCTTCTCCAGAAAAAAGAGCAGCTTCTGTCAGCCAATTCTGTATAAACTTACCCCATTATCACACTCTTGATACAAAATACGGAGTTTTAATTTTTTCCTTTTTTTTTTTTTTTTTTTTTTTTTTTTTTTTTTTTTTTTTTTTTCTTAAAAGACTAAACTTGAACATCCTAGAAACAGACTAAACACAGAGAAAGGAAGGAGTACAGTAGGGGAAAAAGAACCCACAACTCAGTATTAAAACAAATTCTTAGGTTTGAACATATTCCACCCAAGTTCAATTAAAATGTGATCCTGACATTTGGCTTCAAGCAGCAATCTTGTATGATCTCTGTAATTAAAAAACAGAAACAAGTACAGCCAACCTCATTTGCATTCAACTCTATTAAGAAGTCTGTATATTAACATGGTAGCTGTCAGGTTGTCAGCCCATTTCCTAGACTGCAAATCTAAGGAGTCACCTGCATCACTTCGTAAACACAGGACTTTAGTCTACTTGCCAACCCTACTACACTACCTCAAAAAAACCCCAACCAAAGCCAAACAAAAAACAAGACACGCAAACACAAAGACCCTCCAAAACAAAACAAAACCAAACCAAACCAAACCTCCTGGCAGATGTGGCTTCCAACAAGAGATTTAATGTAATTGATCTAATTTAATCTATCTAATCCATGGGAAGCAAGTTACCTAAGGCATGCTCCCTTCCATGCCACACCCTTCTTACTCGCCAAAGGACAGCCAGCCTTTCCTGTCTTCCTTGATCTCCCTCATCCACGAGGAGAGGAAGTTGAACGTACATAGGAACAAGGGTGTGCAGCAGCCAGCAGATGCAGAGGCACAGGGATATGCCCAAGATTTGTTCTGCATAGGAGACCTTGGTTTGCACCTGCTTATCTCAAATATTCCCCATCTTACACTGAGTTTGCAAGAGGAGATCACATTCAATCTGAGTGTAAAAGATACTACAGGAAGATGGGACTGCATTCAGCTGGCAAATTTCTAACACACTTCTAAAAGGATATCTCTAAGTGGAAGCTCCCTCAGAGAATAATTTTTCTTGCACGCTGGTGCTACGTAAGTGTAAAACCAAGCCTACTTAAACCTTGCAATCAGCTACACACTGCTCGGACCCCGCCAATCTGATCCGTGTCCTGACTAACTTGAGTGTATTCAGGATAATCCGGCAGACATTCCTTTTCAGGTAAGTACAAATATTAAAAATGCAACTAGCAGAAACAGCAGCAAATAAACCATCTCACCTGTCTTCTTCATTGGAAAGGCCACAGTTCTGCAGTCTCGAAAGCGCTAAACGAAAAAATTGCTCTAGAAAGAAAATATAAACAAGATTAATAAAAACATCCAGTATTTGCCAATACAAAAGTAAGTGTGTCACCCTGACAACAGTATTTTTACACACAGTAGTTTATATGCACTGTGCATAAAAGCCTCCAAGTAAGAACACTCAGAATTCAGGGCCACAGATCAACTAATGATGCTGAAGAAATTCAGATTTATCAGAGCTCCTCTCTGAGTTTTTTCTGCCTCAAAATAGAAAACAGCCTGAGATTTGTATTAAAAAAAAAACCAACAAAAACTTAGTTACAGTAAGTAAGAACTGGAAGAATTTTCAAGACCTACATCCTAACTGACTTTGTTTTTTCTTCTACTCACCTTCAGCTGACACAAGAGGGTTCCTACATAGCCAGGGACAGTAACAGCATTACGGATCTTGGGAGAAGACATCAATCCAGCCTGTGACAAAGCTGGACAGAGGCACATTCCCAGCCCAACCCTGGTGGACAGGCTCCTGCTGGACACTCAATTTGCCTCGGAGGAGAAATCAACTCATTCCCAAATGTAGTTTTCCTCAATGTAACCCCAAAAGTGCAGGAAAATGCACCATCCCTGTTACCACTGATGGAGGGCAAATCAGAAGTCTAAAGGCCAGACTAGGAAGATGCACTGTTCAGTGTTAAAAACTCTGAAATTGGGACTTCACAACGCTTTCCAAAAGGGTGGCTAAAGCCCTTAGGGTGTTTGGCCCTATTTACTCTGCCCTGACCAACACTGGCAGTGGCAACGAGCCAGCAAACCCTTTGCACAGGTCCAGCAACCAGGCAGTGTCATCAATTCCCCCCTGCAGTTCCTGTGACACCTTCCCTGGCAGGAGGAGCCCGCTCAGTGTCGTGCTTTAGCCCCAGATGGCAAATAAGTGCCACACAGCCACTCACTCTCCACCCCTTGACAGGGAGGAGAAGCAGAAAAAGGTAAAATTTGCATGGAAAAGGAAAGAAAGAGGGGAATAAAATCCAAGAGATTCAGGTGGCTTTACAAGCCATTTAGGTATTTCTGTTTAAAATAAGGTACACGGGAAACACAAACCTGCTCTCTTTATTCCGTAAGGTAGTTCAAACTTATTGCTCCCTTGGAACTCTGCCACTCTGATAAAATCATTAGCACACAGGAACGGGTATATTTTGTCAACACTGATGAAGGAAAAAAGGAAGAAGTTTCAAAAATCCAAATGATATACCTGCATAAGCCAGTAAGTCATGCAACTGCTTTGTAAAAAGCTCTTTTTATCCTACTATTACAATTTTTATCATATTATCATCCATTTTTAAAAGAAGAAAATCCATGAACACAGGGAAAGCAAGCAGATGATGGAAGAGGGGAAGACCTTGTAACAGAAAATACAGGCAAAGAGTGAGGCAAAAAGACTTGTCTATTAGTGCAATTTATATAGACTTATTAGAATTGTCATTACAATTGTGTGACTGAAAGCTTACACCACAAGACCACATATTTAAGAGAATACATAACCCAGGAAGACAGTGAATAACTTCAGGTTTGAAAAGTACATTATACAGGTAGCAAGGAAAGTTAAGAGTTATTATTGTACATGGCAACTTAATAAACAAGAACAGGATTTGAAGCAAGGTGTTTTAAGTCGAAAATACCATCTCCTGATTTGAGCTGCTCTCCTATTCCAAACAAATGGCACTATATGACTGTGCTGACATCAGTAAGTTGTTGGGGGCAACACAGGTATATCCATGCAGCAAAAAAGTATGGAGTTCTGATGTCCACACTACATGCATCTTGGGTATTTTATATTCTGGACTGACCCTAGTAGGGTCCCACCCCTAAGCAGCTGCAGCACATGGGCTGTGCTCCTGCAGTGCATCTTCTGGCTTAAGCAATGTCTGAAAGAATCCCAGTGTATTCGCACCAGGGCCACCCTGGGATGAGAAGCACGGCATGTGGGGATCACAAGGTGGTTTGCCTCAAAAGCACATTCTTCCTGCAAACTAGAACATGATGGCATGATCCCTTTTAAGTGTCAAGCTAAAAAGGTCACTTCTTTTGTCAAAAAACAGGAAGCACAGAAAAGGGATCTCTCATAGCAGGGAAGGGACTCTTACTGCCTTAGTGCCAAGTCCAGGAAAATGAGTGAACAGCAGACACAAACATGTCACATGCTACCATGCCCTTGGCTTCACCTTTGAATTAACTATGCACACACTCAGTGTACTCACTGACTTTGTCATGATCCTGCATATTAGGTCTTAGATTAAAATGTTAACACAGAAGTATACAGTCACCAGAAAACCTAATGTTAATCATAAAACGCCCCAGTCAGCACATGCCTTGCTTGTTAAGAATATTAATAGCTGTTAAGAAAACCTTCTCTTTCAGTTTCCCAAATCAAATCCCTCATTCTTTAAGCTCTATGTATTCAGAACATACTAACAGTAAAAAGGGAAAAAACCCCAAACAACAAGACACTACAGCCCACACACCGAGAAATGTGCAATAGCTTAACTAAGCAAGACCAGCTAGCTTTGAGACATGATGCACTAAATACCCACATTAAATTTATTACCTTGCTTTGCTGTTCAGAAGCAGCTGGTAAGCTTAGACATAATAAATAATTTACCTACTGAGAAGAGATTCTTAATTCTAGCTCTTCCAGCTCTAGTTCCTTTCAAATAAATAATTCTGTGAGGTTAGAAATCCTTTCAACCTCCCCAGGCTATAACCAAAGTGCACAGAACAGATCTTCAGCTCATGCAAACTGTCTCTATAAAGAAGCTACACAAAGGTGTGAGACTCTGTCCTAGCTGTGCATGTACTTTCTTCTTGCTGTGTACCTCTGAGTCCACTCCTGCCCCTTTGCTGAACACCAGAGCTACCCTGCTGCACCCAACACACAGACAGCTTGGGCACAATCCATGGGCAAGGGAATCAGGACCACCTCACTGGACCAAGAGCTAACCAAAACTCAAAGACTACAAGTCTGCTTTGGGTGGCACAGAGTTAATATGCTTCCACGTGCTTTAAAACCTGCAACAGCACTAAAATTATAGCCATGCTTTTTAATATACAAAAAGTACCAGGGGAAAAAAAGAAGCCATGGTGTCTCTGTGTAGAGGTTTAAGACTTCTTCAGCCAGGACCTGGCCTAATCTTTCCAAGCTTTCTCAGGGTGCTACTCAACATTTGCTTCAAAATGTGTAAATAGCCCAGTTCTACCTCAATCAGCACAGCCTTTCCTTCCCCTCCCTGCCCCCCAACTCCCACAGAAGACCCACCCCAGTAAAGATTCAAATGCTGGTTTCAGGAGACAAGTGTCCAACGCATTCCTCCTCTCCACAGCTGTAGGTGGCAGCCTGCAAAAAAAGAATTTCAAATAAATAGCAAAACCAGGAATGGGTAGCATAAACAAGGTAGGGACACTTGGACAAATCAATCAGTAAAAGCTGATTACTGAGTTAAGATCACACCAATATTTCATTACTCCCTGCCTCTGTGTTACAAAGATGAAACTTTCTTATTGCAGCACAATTACTTTTACTAGTAAAGGCTTGTATCTCTCACTGCTGCTCCAAGGGGGCTGTGACCTCCCTTGCTCAGCAAGTATCAAAGCAGGCTTAATCAGAAGTGAGAACTCAGGCCCACCTCCAGAAAAGCAAGACTCCTGGGCTCAATCACCCCTGCAGCCATTCCACATGGCATCCCCATCGCTCTCAGGGAGGAGACAAGAGTCTTGTTTGGAGAAGGAAATAGGGCACTTTAAGGAAAATGAGATTCTTTGGGGATAAGTCATTCCTCTCATAATAAGGCTAAGACTTGCACTTCTAAGCACATCCCCGACTTGGGAGATTTAGCCCAATTAATCACAAATATGAAGCCCAGAAGGAAAGGTAAAGTTCAGTGCGAGCAACACGTGCCTCTGGGCTGCATTAAAAACAGAAGAATGAAATCACCACATTAGAACCACAAGCCAAAGAGACCATTAAGGTTAATTGATTTTTGGAACCTCAAGTTGTTATGTGAGTACTGACACTGAGAAAGCACCCTGTGAAATCTGTCAGCTCGCCACCTTGTTGCTTTCCAGAATCAGCCTCACAGATGGCATTTTGCAGGACAGCTTCAGAGAGAAGAGAGGTCTGCTTTCAAGTTTCAGCATAGGTGCTCATTAGTCCCACAAATCTAAGGAAGTCACAAGCACAAGAGCTGCCTATACATGCACTTGAACATGGCAAGTGAAACACACCTCTGGTTTAGTAAGTTTTAAGCACTGAAGTTGCCCTCCAAGCTGTGCTAACTTTATTCAGGTACAACTCAGAATTGCATGGATTTGAAAATTTTAAGCCAATGTCCTTCCAACAATTCACTGCTTGTTACAGACAGTTATTGGAAATGGCCATAAACATTAAACAAACACTGGAAACATGACATGGACAAATTCCTTTCTGACAGACAGCTTACCACTGTGTTCGTAACAGGAACAGCCACTGGACACAGTTGTACAATTGAACAGGGAGCCTATGGACAAAGGCTACAGATTTTAGCCTCAATCCCTCCCACCTGTCCAAAAACAAAACAAAACAAACCAACCCCATCACAAAAATACTCAACTGCTGAACTTACTGATTGTAACTGATTGTAACTCCACTAGTCACATAGGAAGGAGAAGCCCTCACAGAGGAAGTCTGTCCATAAAAGCTAATCCTGCAAAAAGGGAAATGTCACACAACATTGTGGTTTTCTGTAAAGACAAACCACAACAGAAAGCTATTTGTATCATCTGCATACTATAAACAACAAGATAAAAGGAGCACATTAACCACTACTTTTAAAAACTATCACTTATCTTCATAATGCTCTGGTCAGTCCTGGTCACAGCTGTGCGAAGACCAATGGAAACTCAACTTCTTCAAGTAAGTGCCCTGAATTTTAGATCCCAAGCCACTTGTCCTGTGAGCCTGGAGACAGTGAAGGCTCACTGCCCTCAAGGGCTGCTGCTAGGCCTCAACAAATTTCAGCTTTTCAAAAGGTGTTCCCTGCACCTGCAGTTATTCCCATGTGTGGAGAAGGCCTCTCTCACGTCACTTATCAGACATTTAATGGAACAACTAACACTAAACCCACATGGGGTGGAGGGAGATGTGGACACCTAATTTCTGCATTTCATGTATCTCCTCACCTGAACTGAGGTCCTGACCTCTCCATACAACCAGGCTCAAATTAATTACTATGTTTGAAAGTGACACAAGAGAACAGGTGACAGGACAGAACGATCATAGTGATTCCCTCAGAGTACCAACAAACCCCAACCACAAAACACACACACAGAGTAGTAATCACTTATGATGATTACTAGTAAACACTTATGGAGCAACACAAGAACTCAGAGCCACATCTCTCATACAGCCAATGAGGTGCCTGCACTCTAAATGAACGAACCATCACCATACCAGTAGAGGTTATTTCTCCACAGATTTCCATGCAGGATACCATACATAACAGCAGCAGCCAGGATAAAAACCAGGAGAATTCGTTTCATGACTGATAAACCTGAAATACAAGAAAAACAAAACAAGAAACTGAAATGCAAGATGAATTAATACATGAACTTTTTCTAAAGCATCTGGAAAACTACACAAGAAAAGTTATTGTTATTACAGCCATTCTCTACCACCACAAGTCTGGCAGGTGATCACTTTGGATTCTCACACAAAGACCCAGTGTCAGGAGATGAATGCTGCTTTGCACTTACCATGCGTGTGTACTCTGCACAGAAGCACGGGTTCATTCTAGGTTCTCTCTGAAGACATCTCAGAGTAGAACTCTCTTCTGTCCACTGGCAGCCCAAAGAAACCAGCTGGCCTTTATAGGTACCTGTGCTTCTCCTGTTCCTTGTGCCACACACTATCAGTTTCCGTAATTACACAGTTAAACAAGCACTGGCACAGCGCAGGACGCAGATAGGCTGATGCTGATGAAACAGAACAGGGTATGAGCTGTCACAAATTTCTACTAATTTTTTTAGGATTGCTGAATGTTCTTAAAAGTCCAGTTTTGACATTTAAAGATGCACTGAAACTATTTGCTTATGCCTGCACACTCTTCAGCTCCTGACACAAGCCAAACTTCATTGCTCAAGCAACAGAAAAATGTTATTTTCACACATTACAAAGTGAGGAAGAAAAGTTAAGACCCCATCTGTTGAACTTGTGAAGCTATAGAAAAACATCAGAGAAAGTGTTCATTTTTCAAATAGAGTTTGCACCTCATTGCACAGTCTAGTGAAAGAAAAACAGAGAAATATCAGGAACTCACATATCTGGCAAGACAGACTGAAGGAAAATCAAGTCCTGTATTGCTCACATCTTACACAGTGAGCAGCCTTTTCAGTAGCTATGAATGAACTGTTGTTGGTTAATCTTGTGAAAGTCCAAAATAGCCATTCCAGCCACATGTTACTGTGGAAATTTACTTGAGAGGTACAGCCTTCTAGTATTTCACTTCTCCCCCATCATGGGAAGCAGGGTCAAAGCACACAATGCATATATACACCTACTTGCCTATCTGTATTTTAAAGTGAACTGAACAAACAGCTGTCCAGCAAAACAAGCCATATCCAAACATACTACTTCATTTTCCAAGAGGAGAATCTTGGCCTCTATGGCTTGTTTTTATACCTTTTTAATTTTCTTTTTTTTAAAGTCGATGTTGCTTTTTAGTCTTTAGAGTTGCTGTTACTTTAACCAGCTCTAAGGCAAGAAAACTCAAGGTGGCTATAGTCCAAGTGATTTACAGCAATATGCTTTATGCTAGTAATATCCTAATAACTCATTTTGAAGGCCAAGAAACTACTAGAGAGCCATTTTATTATTAGAAATTGAAAACCAAATTGCTGCCACTCACACTTCTTCACTCCTGAAGAAGTACCCAACAGTGTCACCACTACTTGAGTGCAACAACCCACTACTTCCTTATTCTTTTCCACTCATATCTTTCACCAGAATTTAATTGTAGCATTAGAGTGGTTTTAAAACAGTATCTACCAGTAACAAAGTCATGCAATGAACCAGGTAGAATCTATCAACCTGAAGTATCCTACAGGCTATCCTGCTCTGTTTTGGAAGAAATACTTCATAAGCTGCAGCTGTTGCAATTCCAATCTTTCAACCCTCTTTGGGAAGTAGCACTGCCTCCCTTCAGCTCCAATTCCCCTGACTCTACTTGAAGGGTCACTGCAACTTAGTCTAGACAGTCACTCCCAACTTCTAGAGCAATCTCTAAGTTTTTGCAGTAATTCAGTGAGAGTCTTTCCCTTAAACTGCAAAAATAGAGGAAAACTCACCTACTGGGCTCAGTCAAGTGTCATTAACAGCAACTGGCTCATAATCTGGAGTGCCATCACAAGACACATACAGGACAATGGAGGGATCAGGCCCAGCAGCATAGGTTTATGAAAGGCAGGTCCAGCTTGACCAGCCTGATCTCCTTGTATGACAGGGTGCCCTACACAGAGGATGAGGGTAAAGCTGTGTATGGTATGTTGTATACAGAGTCCTTAGTAAAGCCTTAGACAGTATTTCCCACAGCATTCTCCTGGAGAAACTGGCTGCTCGTGGTTTGGATGGGTGTGCTCTCCACTGGGTAAAACGCTGGCTGGCTGAGCCCAAGCAGGGTAGGGAACAAAGTTAAATCCAACTGGCAGCCAGTCAGTAGTGGGGTTCCCAGGCCTCAGCCTTAATGAATATTTTTAAAGAAAAGATATGGTCTGGACAAGGGGATTGAGTGCACATTGTCAGTTTGCAGGTAACACCAAGTTGAGTGGGAATGCTGATCTGCTGGAGGGCAGGAAGGCTCTGCAGAAGGATCTGGACAGGCTGGATCAATGTGCCAAGGCCAGGTGGAGGAGGTTTAACAAGGCCAAGTTGAACCCCTCTGTCTGGGTCACAACAACCTCATTCAGCACCACAGGCTGGGGGCAGAGTGGCTAGAAAGCTGCCTGGCAGAAAAGAACCTGGGAGTGCTGGTCAGCATTGGAAGAACATGAACCAGTGTGTGCCCACATGACCAAGAAAGCCAATGGCATCCTGGCCTGGATCAGCAAGAGTGTGGCCAGCGAAATGAGGGAAGAGATCACTCCTCTGTTCTCAGGAGTAGTGAGGTTGCACCTTGAACCCTGTGCTCAGTTTTGGGCCCTGGAGAAGACAGAGACTGAGATGCTGGAGCGAGTCCAGAGAAGGGCAAAGCTGGTGAAGTGTCTGGAAAAGCAGCAGCTCAGTGGAGACCTTATCACGCTCCACATTACCTGAAATGAAGTTGTAGCAAGGTGGGGGTCGGTCTCTTCTCCCAGGCAACAAGTGACAGGACAAGAGGAAACAGCCAACAGCCTCAAGCTGCAACAAGGGATGTTTAGGTTAGGTATTAGGAAAAAAATTTTCTGAAAGGGTTGTCAAGTACTGGAACGGAACAGTCTGCCCAGGGAAGTGGTTGAGTCACCATCTCTGAAGGTATTTAAAAGATGTCTAATGTGGCACTTGAGGACAATGTTTGAGTGGTGGATCTGGCAGTGCAGGGCTAATGGTTGGACTCCATGATCTTTTCCAAACTAAGAGATGCTCTTACTTACTTGAAAAACACACTGCATTCTGTAGCAGTTTCTCCCTTTCACTATTAGTATTTTTTACCCCCTCCTGCTTTGAAAAGGTTTGCCAAAACATCCCACTAAAGTGAAACATCCCACTGAAGTGTTTATCTTTACTCCCTAATTCAATCAATGCAAACTTCAGTTAAACAGAACATAACAAACCAGCTCTTCAGATAAAGTAGCTAAATTAGTGACTGATTAAATTGCTGATTTTGCTGACTTCCATGTAAGAAAACCTTGCTGAAGAGTCAGACCAAGCTACAAAACAGAGAAAAGACAAGACAAAGAAAAGCAGCGCATAAAGGATCTACTAAAACCCAAAAACATTATTCATAACAGTATTATTCACAGAAGAGAAAAAAAACCTGTTCCACTTGCAAAGTATTTGCAAAGATATTCATACAGTCTGGAAAAAAAAATCATTGAAACAAGAGAACAGAAGTCAGCATCATTCTTCAAACAGGATCATAAGAGACCTGTAACAACTTCCAGTGTTTTATGTAGGACACTCAGCCTGGCACACATGTGATAATGGGTCCACCCCATCTCCAAACAACCCATCATTAAGAGCGTACCTAACTTGGCCTTTAGAAACATAAAATGGTCTTTAATTATGTGTCTTCTCACCATCCCATCCCCCAGTGCCTGGCTTCATTCCGTGTTTGAGAGAAAGTACTGTAGCCAAGAAAGTCTTCACTAAGAAGAATGTCTTTCTTAGTCTGGTTTAGTAAACAGAACCATTGCCTTGTTTACAGAAGAAATTATTCTGGGTGCATTTTTAATGGTGACAGCATCTTCCAGCTCTTCCTTCCTATTTTAAAACAGCTGAGCATTGTAGAAAGTTAATCAAAGGAAAACAAACTCCTACTATGCAAATATTGCACTAGAAAATTCCCACAGTAAGAGATGCAAAAAAATAGGGAATTGAGAAGGCACAGTTCAGGTGGAAAACAGCAGTTCCATTCTAGTTTATTTACTTCAACACAAGAGCCAGCATATTGATTTAAGCCCATCAACCCAAGTGACAGAGGCCATGGTTCCCTCCCTTAGGTCAATGTTAGTGAGAGTTAAGCAAAACAAGGAAGACAAACTGGAACGCAATTATTCAATTTCCTCCACTTTCTTAAAGTCCTACAGTGATCTACACAATGAAAGGAACAAGGAACCCAGTATGACCGTGCCTTATGATCATGGTGACAGCTGGTCAATTTTCTGACAGCAAGCAATGGGATGCATAAGTGCTGCAAAAAACTGATGGGCATTTTTTAACAGTAATCTAAGCTAACTTCTGTGGGTCAGCTTCCTACCTCTCCCAGAGAAGAGAGTTACAATTACAGAATTAGACAAGATTGACTCTGTTATGGTACTAAGAAGACCTGAGAGATCAGCCTGCATCTCCTATTGACAGACAGATGCCCCTAAGCTCCCATGAACCCACCAGAAAGACTCATTTGGGTATATGATCTATTAACTATGTAAGACCTGAGGCTAATATTTTCTTCCCTTGGTGGAAGCAGGGAACCCCCATCCTTGACAGAGGCACGATCATTCCTTACAATTAGTCTTTATTCTAGTACAGTGTGGTATAAGCCACTATCCCAGAGCCTCTGTTTATCTTCCAACTTACACATTCAGTTGATGCAGTCCTGCCACAGAATAAACCCTGCAGGAATCTACAGCTGTTGGACTGAGCAATCAAATGACCACACTATCATCATCTTTCCTTCATGATGCTTGTAAGCCTTCCTTCTTTTCTTCCTTAAAAATTAGTAGTGTTAATAGCACAATGCAGGAAGCTTTTGCATGCGTCCTACTTATTTTGTGAAGTACCTTTCACTACTACTGAAGCAGAGTTAATAAATATTTAACTATAAAGTGGTTACTACTAAATTAAATACTACGCAGCTTAAAACAGTCTCATCTCCATAAACTGTCACAAGACGATGTAAGTTCTTTGCTGCTGCCATTAAGTGACAGCCTGAAAATTTCAGCTCATTGAGACCTCAGATTCCTATCCCTTGTAGTTGTGGGGGAGGAAGTGAACTTGAAAATATGCTTTGAGCAGACCTTGAAATTTAAAGGGACAGCAGAAAAAGCACGTAAAAGCCTAATAAAGGTTTAAAAAGAAACATCAGGATTTTTAAGATTTAGTCAATATTTTGTGGGTTTACGCTTGTGACCACCAGTCCTGCAGCACTGCTTCCTTTTGGTCAGGATGTAGCATGTGCCTGGTGAAACAACCATGCAGCAAGACGGTAATTGAGGAAGAAGTTCTCACATCATCATCTTTCTCAAGCTGTCAAAATGTGAGCACGTTATGGCACAAATATGTAGTATTTCTTCTGCCTAACCTAAATACTATTCACCATTCACTTTTCCAGTTCTTGCTTTAAGTATGTGCATTATTTCATTGTTCATTAATTCTCCCCCTCTTCAGGAAGGGAATGCTGCAGAGAGACTACATCAAAGCGCTGCTGCACAGTCTAAGAGGTACTGAAGTGGCTGAGTCAGTCTAACACCATCCCTCATTCCCATGCACCTGAAATTCTCATCATTTCCAATGTTCTTTTCGATTTTAGTTTAAGAAACTTTTGTCCTCAGAAATATTGTTTAAGCGAGAGGTATTGGGTTATCCTTGCAAAATGGCTCAGAATTAAAACTAATTTTCTAACTCTCCAACAACTTGGACTTGGTTTTGAAGTTGTATATTTAACATCATCAGAATTGGAAAAGATTCTTGTTAACCTCTCCTGCCCCACACCAAACCAAAGCAGTTATTCCTGTTCCTGAAAACCTGTACACATCATGACACTAAAAAAACCTAAGGTTTTACTGTATCAAAATGTCACTAAGATCTTCCAGCATCACACCACACATATACATAGCTGCTGCTAAAGCTATTCCCTGCACTGGAAGATAAGACACTTTCTGCCCTTATCTCTTCCAACAACATGGGTATAAGCAGTAGAGGAACAACTTGCTGACTGCGACAACTGATGCCTTCTTCCTCTCCAAGAGCACACCAAACTACCCATTTCACTTCCATAGTATGCAGGTAATTGGAAAAAAAAAAATATTGTCTTTCCCCAAACACAACTTCTCTCTGTTAAAGAAAGTTTCCAGTGTTTCCCCTATCATTTCCTCTTTGTCCAAATACAGCAAGCCTGAAAAGAAACAGCAAGATAATCTTTTCTCCAAGTACCCAACAGCAAGCAATGATGTCCAGTAGATATGATATCACAGCAGCAGAGGTGCTCAATAGATTTAGCCAATCTTTGCTCTTTATCAGCTCCTACAGCCAGAACTGTAGCCTCTGTTGACATTAATTTACTGTGGAGACAGAGACTAGAGCTGTGCCCATCTTTAACCTGGTGCAGTATTTCAGGACAGGCTGCAATAGATAGGTTTTAGGGCCTAAGTGCTTGTCTCCCTTCCCTTCACCATCCTGCTAATGGTGAAACATATTCTGTACCCCAAGAGACAGCAATACATTTATTACTTTGTGGACAATTCAGGATTCCTTTATTCCATTTCTGTCTTTCAATAATGGACACTGGTATTTCGTTCTTCAGTGCATAACTGCCCGTTGGGCCAAGGAAAAGGAAAAAGCGACTTAATTGGTATTTTTCACTTATGATCACTATTTCAGTTTGCTTTTGTACCGAGTCTACAAGACCTCTGCATCACTTTCCCTCTTGTATGGCACTGCAGATGTATTTACAATCTCAGCAACTCTTCCCACACAAGCATATCCTTTGGCTAAAGGATACTGATGAAGATTTCAAGTACAGTTCAATCTACTGTACTTTCATCTCCTCTAATACTAATTTACCTAGACAGCGTATCTGGTGGAAGAGGAAGGTTAGCTCCCTTCCCAAAGGCTGCAGGCAGGCCCAGGAACAAACACAGCTCGTCTCTGTGTTTTGGGCACAACAGACAATACAGCACCCACAGCTCTCCAAACCTTGTCTCCAGCCCCACATATTCTGACCTCATCAGATCAAACAAGATTGAAAAAACACAAGCTTGTAGCCTTCCAAGACAACATGTCATCAACACAGATGGCAAAAGCTGCAAAAGGCCTGCATGTCCTGATTTACAGTCTCATCACCATGCTCAGACTCCCTTGTTCTTACTGCACTAGATAAGGTATCATCTGTTCAGTGGTGTAACTCCCTTTTCACTCCTGTTCCCTCCCTCTGCCTGAGAACCTAGAAGCTTTTATATGTACCCCACAGTGGGGGCAGAATCAGAAAGAAATTAGAGGCTGCACGCACTCATCAGCCTGTTTCTTGGAGAGCAAAATGGCACATGGACAAGCCTAAGTCAAGTTACAAGCTTTTTAAAACTTACTGAAACAGGCCCCAGTTTGGGTGCAAAAAAAAACCCAAAAAAAGCTGTGATCCTGTTCTCTGAGGTACCACAATCAATTAAGTGCACTGTTTCACAGAGATATCACTTTTGGGCCTACTGATGCAAAATTTCACATCACTTCTAACTGACATGAAATACCAGCTCCACAGATGAAAAACAGAAGCACAAAGTATCAACCAGTGAGTGCATCCTGCCAGAAAATCCGGGTGAGCAAAACACAAGGGAGCACGGGCATTAGGTACCACTGAAACGGCCCTCGGGGAAGAGCAGTATTGAGTGAACTGTCGGAGGCTGAGTTCTTCAGCCCTGCTGAGAGGCAGAACATGTCACCTCCAGCTTGGGGCTATCACAGGGTTGCTATGCCACCCTTGAGATCCAAGCTAGTATTTTGGCTGATTAGCACAGCGCAATGTGGATCCCTGGCACCAGCTCAAGGTGACAGCAGGCTCCATGGCATGGTGCAGACACACAATTAAAACTGCAAGCACAAAAAAGAGATAACTGGATTGATATTTTTCATCTGGTAAGTGCTGTTTTTAATTATTTTTCCCCTCCAAGATAGAAAACAATATTCTTTCATGTTGCAAGATGGCTTAGGACTCATTCCAATAATGGACACACAGTTAAACACTGCTAACTTAAGCTTAAAAGTCAGCCCTGGATAGACCCAAATCCAACTTGTGCCTTTGAGGGGAAGGAGAATAATAACTACTGGATTCTTATCTAACTGGTGCTTTTTAAGTATCACAGACTTCCAGAAACATTGCCTATAATTACAATCAAGAGCAAAGTCCACAGCCTCATCTTGCCTGCTTTTGTGCCTTGAGATGAGGGAGAACAAGAAAGAAGGAACAGACATTTCCATACGCTTTCCCTGTCCTGACCACCTACAGCCCTCCCATCAACACACTTCACTTCTTTTCCCTCCTTCTTCCTCCTGTGTACTTGGAACACAGACGAGCCGTTTCTGTCATGGCCAGCAGCCACAGAGAAACAGGGGAGTACACAAACAATTATTTGGGGTTTGGTCAAAAGCTAACCTCTGCATGCAAAGTCAAACACAAGTATGAGCTGGAGCACAGACAGCTCTGCTTCCTCAACTCCCAAAGCTTTAACCAAGCGTAACAAATCCAGCTCTAACTGTATCTTAAAAAAATATATATCAAACCCCCACACGCAGTCAGTAATACAACCTTAGCTGACAGAATATTTCCTAGCCCTCTTACATTCTCCCAGATTAACCTTTAAAGCTTTAGCCAGCCTAAGCTAGGTTGCTATTTATATATTACACATCATAGGTGTCTGTATAATACATGAAAGAACAAAGGCAGAGAATGGGTGCTATAAATCCATGCAGCTCCTCCTGCAAGATGTGGTGACGGCACTGTTCCTTCCCAGTCTCT
>NW_008237619.1:11517536-11527015 GCF_000691975.1 Corvus brachyrhynchos | reverse complement strand
TTTCCCTTTTTCCTTCAGCTCTTTTTCCAGAAGGGACTGGAATATAAACAAGCCATGCAATATGTTCTGGGGGTCAGAGTTCAGGTCATTTTCTTCTCATACTCTGACTTGTACAACTGAAAGGTTTCAGTCAACTTGAGCTGCTCTTCCTGCAAGGAATAGAGCATTGCAATTTTGAGTTGTTTTGCTTCTTCACCTCCTTTTAAGAAAACCAAGACCACACAAATACTACACAACGCTTGAAAAAACAGAAGATTATTAACAGAAAGATATGCAACCCAGTACTACATCAGTTACTCATTCACACCACTGTTCTTTGTCCACAAGTGCCTGCGGAATCAAAGGATTGAGGTCAAACAAGCAATCCTTCTTAGGTTTCCCAGAGAGGAAAAAAAATGGAAAAAAGTGGAAGGAGAAATGGCTGGAAAAAGGTGAATTAGTCAGGTTTCAAAACAGTTCAGTTACATACCATATCCGGCTCGCCATTTTTCCTCCAGGAACTATGATCAATCTAAACAAATAAAGGTCCAACCAGAAAATTTGATCTATATTTATTATATGTGCACACTCACTACAGCATTAAGTTCACCTTAAAACAAGGCACACTTTGTTTTCTGACAATGCCTAGGATATCCAAAACACCCTGGCTGACTTGGAGCTAGTGATTTAACCACAGCTCTCACTAAAACAGCTTGAATTATAAAACTAAATCTACCAGTCAGGGGCGGGGGAATATCATCACTAGGTTAAAATAAATCCCCCTCCCAAAATCCAAGAAAGCAAAACACATACAAAAAACACAACCCCAAAGCCCACTCACAAGCAAAATTAAGGCTCTCAAGGACAGAGGGAACAACATGGTGGGCTTTTTGTTGCCTTTTTTCCCCGAAGGATAACAGAGGGCCGATTTACTAGCTTCACCACCAGCACCTGAAGAATTAAATGCTCCCCATCTACACTGACAATAAATCCCAAGTAGATCAGACTATTTTCTCACCTCACTTTAAGAGTATAAATCCTGATCCATACTGGTGTCAGAATCTGCCCCTATATAGAAACAGGTGCTTTTTGTATGACTAGTTTTCACAGTAACATTTGTAAACCCCAGTCATGATAAATTTCAAATGCACTAAGACTACCCTCATCAGATGGCACAGCTTTTTACTGTAATTTTTATTGTCCATATTTTACCATATTTTAGAAAGGAACAGGTTACATTACACTGGTTTGTGTTGATTAAGACGTCCAGAAAATAGGTGTTAACATGCACCTGGCCAGCATACAAAACTGAACAGTTAAATCTTCATTTAAATAACATGCCAAGTATTTCTGTAGTCAGAGCCCCAAACACACTATGTTTCTTCATTTTTGCTGTGTTGTTCCTTGTGCTGCCTCAACTGCCAAAAAAGGAAAAAACCCCCCAAAAAACCAGAACCTCCCCCTCCCCCTGCAAAAAACCCTAAATCCCCAGCTGTTTGTGATGCAATTTACCCCAATAGCAAATCCTGCAAGTCAATCTGCTGCAATGCATCTGTGCAGACGAGAGCTCTGGGATTCTCAGGAATGCAGCAAAACAAGTAAGTGAAAAGTGTAAAGCTAAATTAATTCAGGGAGGGAAGAAAATGGAGATAAGTGGTAGCACTTACCCCACACTACTACAAAATCCTGGAAGCTTCTCACAGCAGGGATCCTGCCAGCTCAGGAGAAATCTGCAGGACACCAGCAGTTTGAGCAGCTTCTCTGATAACGTTAATGCCTTACATTTCCCAGTGCTCCCAATGAATGCATTCATGTTGCCTTTGGATCATGATAATTAATCAGAACACAAAACTTCAGTGCTAACTACCATCAGAAAACTAATCCCAAACTGACAATGCCAAACTGGAAAAGCTTGAATATTGTAAACATTAAGACTATTTTCACAAGCCTTCTTTATACACAGCTTTGTTTTCTTAGCACTAAAGCTCAAATACATTATTTACAATAACAACAAAACCACCCGTAAGAAAAGCTCTAATGAGCAGCTTCATAATCGTGAAAATACTTTGTGGACATAGAATGTTACAGAACTCACAAAGAACTGTTGTACAGTTTGCATCAGAGCCTGTATCTGATCCCCTAAAGGCTTTTAATGCTTTGTTTTGTTTCTTAAATGTGAAAGCAAAAACTACCACATAGAATGTACCATCAGTGTATATCCTGAGGACTGAGAAGCTACAAGATACACAGCACTGTAGAAAAATGTAGTCCTGTAAAACATTTAACAGTGTAAAGTCCTGGCATCTTGTCTGAATGGAAAAGGTTACCGGTGAGTCTACTTGCATTAAACGTAAAAAAAAATAAAAAAAGACAAATTGTTCGTAAGGTAGTGAGCTTCCCAAGCAGAACAAAGATGAAAATGTATCTGAGTTCAGCATTTAGAGTATCAGTCATTGCGTTTCCTTAAACAAAACTGGAATCAAATTCATAATAAAAACAAAGAACAAAGGAGCAGGCTAAACAACATAAAACCAGAACTGGAATTCTTCACAGAGCAACTGTTAGTTGCTGTTAACAGAATTCAGCTCCTTGCAGAAAAGTGCGCACATGTCCATTTATGTACTTCTGTGTATTCAGAGCAACAAAATGGTACTAGAATAGTCTGTATTGCAGTGAGAACTTTTAATGGGCATCCATCTTATAGTGCAGTTCAAAGTCCTGAATTATGCACTTCAGTTTTCCTACCTATACAAGAGGAAAGCTAATTATATCTGATGGTAATCTTCAACTGCCATCTGTCTCGGAGGAAAGCTGCCTACATTAGTCACTACAGCATGCTGGGAAAGCTTATATGTTTTTCTCAGTGCTACACAGAGACACCCATTTAGAGGACTTTCAGACCTCAATCCTCACTCACTGAAGTTTAAACACAACCCATTTCCTCCCCAAAACTGAAAACTGATGTATTGCTTCCTTTTCTCTTTTTTTTTTTTTTTTTTTTTTTTTTCCCATTGAAAAAGACAGTCACGCCGAAAACTGAAGGGAATCAAAGGTGCCTGTCACCCCACCCACGCATCTTCTTTGCCGGTCTCGAGAGCAAGGAGGCACAAAGGCAGCCAGGCAGGAAACTGAGGGCAGGCTGCACACACAGCCTGGTCTCTGCTAGAGCAATGGCTTCACACCGTACCTTCTCCTGGATATCACAGCTCCCTCTGCCAGTTTGTTTTGCTCTTTTACAATCCAAGTCTGGTTTGCTGTAGGTGAAACAGCATCTGTTTTTGCTGTTCAGTTCTGTTTCACCAGTCCTTAAATGCAAAATGAAGACGAGTATCTTCAGGACTGTAGTATCTTTAAACAGATTAACTATCCTCCCTTACCTGATCTTTTCTGAGCATTGGACATGCTCAGGGCTGCATGTGAGACCATCTCCTCTGATGACAAGCGAGTAAAAGTCTGGAAAGATAGTGCTCACCTCCCTGTGAGATCACATCAGGGCAATAGATTTCGTGGCACAGATCTGCTCTCCCATAACCACACTGGCCCATGCTGCACCAGAGATAAAACATAAAGTCTAGTATGTCCTTCAGCATAAAACCTGAAGTCCTCTAGAGCAAAATACACTGCACCTGCTGTGTTGCCTACTGACATCTTTTCTTGCTACCCTGACCACGCTAAATACAGCTCAGCCTCCAGCATCACCATGTCCTATCAGATTGCTGTTCACGCCAAAGCCGATGCAGAACTCCATTAGAGCATGAAATGCATACAGTAAAAGGCTTTTTGTTCTGTTCTATCGCATGTGTTCTCAGCATGAAATGAGATTTATGCAACCATACCCTGTATGTGTGCATGCATGCCCTTTCCTTCCTTCCCTATAGAACTTTTGAACCCCTTTGGCTGATTTCGGTCAAATGTGAGAGATTAGGAACTTAATGTGTTTGAGACCTGCACAAGTTTTGCAAAAATAAACACCCAGCTGAGTAGAACAAAGAAACTCTATACATTCATTTTTCATTAAGCATCAGAAAGTACATACAACAAAAAGAGATCAAAAATCTGGTTTCATTGTATCTTGTCACACAACTGTGTGGTAGAGCCTCCAGCCACTGAGGAAAAAAAAGTGCTCAAATTTTGAAATGCCTTGCACAAACATGTAAGTGTCCAAATTTTCCAAAAGAGTTGTATGAAGTTCAACATTTTAGGTATCTTTTTCAACCACTTAACAGGTAGTGTTTGCTGACTTCAGTCACCCAGCTTCAAAAAGCCACTTGAACACTAACCAGTATTTATTATAGGTAATGTTCTCTGTGAAAACTGAAGAATGAGCTATTTTATTTCACTTTACATTTCTTTCTGCAAAGCTCTGAACAACATCTTCAATTTAGGTTAGAAATCTTCAACACAAAACCTACAGCTGCAGGCTAAGCCATCTAAGAACCAATGTCCCAAGCTGAAAACAAATTATAGTGCGCCATTAGCACAGAAGAATGAAAATAACTATTCCATTTAAACTGTTTCAATTAAAATGAAGTAGCAGTATTTCCTTAACATGTACTGCAGGAAAAGGCAGTCACTCTTGAGAAACTGTACAAATGGTATGTACACTAACCAGCATTTTAATCATCTGGCTACTCAAAAGCCAGTTTACACACCTGACCTGTGCTCCACAGCACAAGGTGAGCAATGAAGGCACAAGAAACACTCTTGTGTCAGACCAGTCCAGCTAGCCCAGTTCTGTCTCCAGCAGTGACAGCAGGAGATGATTATTTAGGGACAGCATTTCATGGACATTCTGTGTTTCATTCCCCTTGTCCACACGTTCCCGCACATCTCAACTTTCTGAGAATGGAAAATTAAAACTGCCATGCGTCGTTATAAAACTGGGATGGGGTGAAGGACAGGCTTAGAGAGCACTTCAGTTTCTCAGCTGAGACAAGTGTCATCCTGCCTTATTAAAAACTGAAAAGTATTTGGGAAAGCAAAGGTAGCCGTAGTTGTAACAGTTTCCTTCAGGGGGGGAAACAAAAAAATCAAACCCAGGCTTCTGTCAGACATAAAATGAGAAGGCAATAACTCGTCTACAGAAGGGGCATGATCCAAACTAGCTACCACACGCCAGCAAGCCTTGTGCACATTCAGCAATCTGGACAAATCCTAACTTGTTTCCATGCTTCACCTAGTGGATTTAATATTATGGCTCCGTTTAATCTTGTGCAAATGTTGTGTTCAAACAAACCTTACAACCTATCTCCCATCTACACCACTAACCTCCTCCTGGTCTCAGTCCCACATATCAACTTCAGACTACCCAAAGCACTGCAGAGATAGAGATGATGTTTCCTGGGTGCTCAGATGTGACAGTGGTGGCTGATAGACACTGGCAGGTTCCATAGCTTCAAAGAACCAGGAAACTCTTCAAAGAAACCTATTTTAAATGCCAAATGATGAACAAGGTTTCATTCAGCAACAGCTCCTGGGCAGCAAACATATTCCTGTCTCTTCACTGCAGTGAGAAAAACCCACAGGTTCTTCCCTTGCATTATGCTTGGGTGCTTGTATGCCCCTGTTACCAAACAGGTCATTTCCCCCCCACACATCACTGTGTCGGCAAAAAACTGTCAGCACCCACCTCCATAAATTACCTGCCCAGGAGGGAGCTATGGTAACCTACAATTACATGAGAGAAAAAAAAAAATATATGGCAAGACCACAACTTCGATTTCTTTCTTACCCTAAGAAAAGGAGTTCTCCTCTCATTCCACGTGATGCAATTTATATTTTATACATACACACACACATTCTGTATTGATTATTAAATGGCCATCACATTTCCTATGCCTACCTCTGCTAAGGCTCTAGATAAGCTCATGCCCCTCACACCATTCTCATTTCACTGCTGGCCTCAGGACTCTGAGGAGCAGGGAAAACAAGCAGTGTCTGGATACCATTGCAATGCAAATGTCAGTCTGCAGATCCAGTCTAACAAAGAACTTTTCTAGCTCTGCAGCAGCTGATCCTTATTTGTCTCTGAGCTGTGATCACAACAAGGGCTAAAAACTTCTTTTAAAAGAAGTGAGTTGAAGAGTCTGTGGAAATCTAAGACTGCTAACCACACACCTCATTAATCTAAGTTTCCTACTGGGTAGTGGCCCAAAAGAAAGCAATACTGCAGCTTGTGAAATGGAAACTTGCACTGTAAATCAACAGATGTTAAGAGCTTCAGTGATTAAGACAGACCTTCATTTCACTCCTGCCTGCTCTTAAAACCAGTTCCTAGATTACTCCATGCCAGCCCTCGTAACAGGAGGGAGGATCAACTGGCTCTGTAGGTTTTCCAGCCTTCCCTTCCCAGTCATAGCAAGTGGAGGGTATTCGACTTTTTTACCTCACTCTTCCTGGCTCCCCATTTACACCTAGAATGTAAAAAACAGCTCTGGCACACCATACTCCCATTTTAGTGTTGCTGCCAGGGTTGGGAGCAGAGGTAACCAAACAGCTCCACACAAACTTTGGGTATTATCTGGGGACACTCATAATTTGCTCCCTCTGTGACAGTGCTGTAAAGAGTCTTCCACATGGTATACCAAGGCTGCACTTTTGCCTTTGAGAGCAAAGAACAACCAATCTGGAAGGCTGAAGAGCTAATCCACCTAAGCAAAATGAACTTAAAAAGGACATGGTATTTTAGAATGATAGGTACAGAACACAGCAAGAAGCACTGCTGCAGAGTATTTAATCACATTCTGTACCTGCATTTTCTCAGTCCATTCTTCAAAAGGTGGTGACACTGCATGTGACCCACATGATCCCTATTTTTCCTTCACAGCCCACACTAGCTAAGACTGCTCATCACTTTTCAACCTTTCT
This sequence comes from Corvus brachyrhynchos, assembly GCF_000691975.1. Lineage (NCBI taxonomy): Eukaryota > Metazoa > Chordata > Aves > Passeriformes > Corvidae > Corvus > Corvus brachyrhynchos. Next base: position 11,520,169 of record NW_008237619.1, on the reverse strand, counting down.
GTACAAATATCTGCTACTGATATCAGTGATTAATACACTAAACTGCAAAGTGAGAGCTGTTAAAAGGTGATTTCTAAAGAAAACAACAGCTTGCATACCCTGTTTTCCTGCAGACATCAATACACATCAAATCAAGAAAACCTGAGATTTTAGGCTCTTCTGTAGAAGGAGGATAAAAGAAAGATTTAATGCTTTAAGAAATTCACACAACCAATAATATGTAGCTTTATTTTCATTTCCCTTGAAGGCTGTGAATAGATACAGAAGCAACCGTATGTCCCACAGCAGAAACAGAAGAAACTGGATTAAAGGGGAAGTTCAGGGGGGTTTTATTCTGCTACAAAGCTGCAGTATTTTGAGTCAATAGACAGTAAAAAATAGACTCTGAAAAAGGAAAAAATTCTGTATACTCAGTTACCCCATATTATTTATTAGCTTTTCTATGAGGCTAGAGAAATTCATGAATGAATTATTCAAATGAATGACAAATTACATGTCATAAGCTTGAAAAACTAAACTCCTCAACACAGTGCACACTTGAACTGATTTAGTTAACGCACTGCAAACATCTATAGGGAAAGTTTTCCATAAAAAAAAAAATGTATTTCAAGTAGTCTTCAGCCCATTCCTAAAATGCATTTAACTACGGAGCCATAGCAAAGTACCTCACATCATACACAACGCAAAAATCACCATTTATGTTTGTAAGTAAAATAATCTTAATGTTAATGTACAAAGACAAACAAAGCAAGATCCTGTGCTACAGTTCAAGCAATACTGTGGAGGAAAAAAACCAACACCCAAACAAAACCAAGAGCCTTTCCTCAAAAGCCCCTTTGAGTCAATGGTACAGACAACCTCACGGAGACTCATGGTGGTCTCACAAGCTTTATCTTCAAATGCTTCATTTGATTGCATCCTCTTCTAGGCCAATGTACTTGAATCAACACCCAGGAGCATATGAAGCAACACACAAGAAGAAAACATAAACCTACTTTGGCTGATTTGTGGTTAAGTTTTCCAAACCTGCGTTGGGAAGACAAACCAAATCTTTACCAAGAGACGCTAATCACAGCATGCCCAGAAACTAACAAAGAGAACAAGCCCAAGATGAAAGTGCTAATGGCACAACGAAGCTATCATAACAGCTTCTATGCAAAAATAAACACCTAAGGAAGCAAGCAATCACTGAAAATCTTCTAAGACTGCCTCTGCTTGTAAGCTATCAAAGTCTCGAGAAGGAGGTGAAGGAGAAGCATCTCAAGCACTTCCTGCTGCAAAGGAGGCCCGTCACCACATCACCTGCTGTACTTCCCTCCTCAGTGAGGCAACCTCCCCGTGTAATTGCTAAAGCCATTATTTAGCAGCACACAGAGTACATACCAACATATCTTGTCAATCACCTTGGTCTAGCCAAAACACTGTAACTCATCTATTTCCCCACCTCTTTATAACTTAGGACTCAGGTACTGGTGATCTTTCTGTCAGCTTTCAGGTTTTAGTGTCCCTACTGAACACTCTGCAGCTGCTCCCGTGGGCATATCCCCAACTGGTAACTCCTTCCACAGAGAACTTTTCCTCCTACCTTTGAACAGGGACAGATAAGGACACTAGGCAACTCATGAGCCTCAGGGGATGATTCATACATCCCACAAAGCAGAAGTCTTCTAAAGCCAATATGACCCTTAGGGAGATCTGAGACTTCACCACCTTTAATTCTGCTACTTTAATAACAGCCATAAGCCTGAAGAGTAACTTAATGGACTGCTTCAGTTCAGCAGACACAGATGAGCTAAAGAAGCAGGTATGCATCAAGCTGGGGAAAAAAGGTAAGTACGTTTATTTAAGTCAAATAAAAACCAAAGATCCAGCTGGTGTAATCTTACATGTGGAAGGAAACTTACTTTAGTTTCAAAAATATCACTTCTGAGACCTAGTCAGACAAGAGCACTGCATGTCGATGGGTAGGAAACCCAGTTCCATGCACATTTCCTTTTCCTTCAACACCTCTCCGAATTTAGTTCGGTTTAGGAGTGACCAGTCTAGTACCATGGCAGTCTCCACAACACAGATTTTACATACATTTTTTATCTGTAACACTTTCACACGCTTCAGCTGAAAACGGAAGTGTTTCAGCAGGTTAAAACAAGTGATCTCATCCCACCACCAAGTTCATTCTTTCCTTAATAATTCTGCAACCACACTACATGATAAACAACTCAGTAAAACGTGCGTGAAGAGACAAAAATTGAAGAAAGCTGGATAGAAAGTTTCAGCTGGGTAACAACACAACAGACACAAATCTCAGTAGATCAGCCGCTCAATCTCCCTGGAAATTTTAACTTGGGAAAGGACAGCAGGACTGATCTCACAGCTTGCTCTAACTAAAATAGAAACACCACCCCCACTGCCAAATAATAATCCAGGTAGTTAACAACAAAAAAAGAAAAGGCAGCGGACATAAAACTTCCAGCGTTTCTTCCTTTCCTAAAATGCAAATAAGGGATTTGCATAGCTTAAGGCAGAGTCTACCCACTGAGCCATTGTTCCTTCCCTGGAGCCTTCGGCATTTGAAAGGGGCAGTTCCCTTTCGGTACCCTGGCTAGAAGCAATCCCTTATCCAAACCTGCCTG
>NW_008237619.1:11502611-11517085 GCF_000691975.1 Corvus brachyrhynchos | reverse complement strand
CGGGAAGGCGGGGGGCGGCGGCACTTCGGTTTCTGTCGGGCTCATCCCCACCGGGAACCAGCTCCTGGCTACGCCGCCGTGTTAATATTTTTTTCCCGTAAAGTTCCCAGGAATCTGTGGGAAAGGTCTGGGACGTCTCATCTCACCAGCTCTCAAAACCGATTAGAATTGTGCTCTCTTAAAAGGAGGCTTGTAGAGGCAGAGTCCATCCCGCTGGAAATTCAGTTTAATTCCTTGAATGCTTTCACCGAGGAACACGCTGATGTATTGAAATAGCCAACTGTGCCTTTCAATACGCAGTAATTTACATTGAATAATAACAACGTTGTTGGCAGCTGCTGCCATCAGCATCCACCTGAAGGAGATTTTAATATTGAAGGCATGCATACAGATTCTAAATGAGCTTAAAGCTAGAAGCTTTCCCGTCTGAAATGACGCAAGAAGATCAAGGAACGGTTAAGGTTGGAAAAGACCCCGAGATCCGTCGTGCCCAGCCGTGGAACGTCTCCCGACAATCGTCACATGTCCCGCGGCAGAGACGCCGGCAAACTCGGGAAGAAGCACTTCCAGCGCACCCAGTCCCATGGGTTCAGACACCATTCACAAGATCCTCTCAGCCTGTGCAAGGGTTTAAAGCTATACTTGACAAAGCAGGGGTGTTCACTTACCGGTTGTCAACAGAGCAGCCTTTTTTATGTTTAAATCATCTCAGAGAAGAGGACAGAACTCGTTGCGTCTGCTCAGGGCCGCCCAGGCTGCTGCTGCAGCCTCTGGCAATTCCAGCCCGGTTCCCGCATGGTGGTGCTTACGACAGGGTTCAAGAGGAGGGCTTGTTCAGCTGAGCCCCATCTGCAAGAGAAAACGTAGGAGGAAGCACGTTGTCTGTTTAGACAGAAATGTTGTTTAGCGCAAGCCTGCTGAAATTCCTCCTCCATTTATACCAAAGCCTACCAGGGGGAGGAGAGACTCACGTAAAGAAAGATAAAGCAGTGATACGTCTTCCCCGCAGCAGTGAGCCTGTCTTTTCTGACCGATTTCCCGGCGAAGCTGCAAACGCTCTTCTTCCTTCTCCTCCCCCCTCCTCGGGCCGGCGGCAGGAGCCTTTCCCCCGCCCCGACAGCCCGAGAGGGGGTGGGAGACCTGCGCTGCGGGGGGCAGCGAACCACCCCCAGCCTCCAGGAGTTACCATCTAACTAAGAAACTAATCGTCACCGTGTGTGTGTGTGGAGGGGGGTTGGTGGTGTGAGCCAAGTAATCTGAAAGCCTCTGCACTAAGTTCAGGGGCAAGGATTCTCCCTCCCCGAGTACCTTCGCCGCTTACCACGAAACCCCAGGGCAAACCCTTCAGGGGAAGAACTGCCCCCTGAAGAGCTGCTGCCGGGAGGAAAATGAAACCCCACCGAACGCAGGCGGGAGTCATTGGGCTCCTGGAAAATCTTCTCTCGGTACCTCAGCACCCAAGCGTTTGAGGCTAGATTTTGCTATTTCAAAAGAAAGTTAATAAATAATTCTGCCTCTGATAAAGAAGGTGAAAAAATGAGTTTGTTTGGAATCCTGTGCTGCATCAATGCTGTATTTTTCCCAGAGGAGTGTATCATGCTAGAAGAAATCTGAGGGGTTGTTAATAATTTAGTTGTCCTCTCCTGTTTCTATCTTTATGATCCTGACCACTTCCAATCTGAAAATTTTCTATATGATGTTTCAGTGACCTCACAGTATGTTTTTAGCATTGTATCAGAACAAGACGCTTCCTTGATTGGAAAAGCAGCTCCTGTTTTTTGATGGCTGTCTCTGGGAATGACCAGAGGTGGATTCTGTACTCAGCAGCAGTTTTCTACAGCCTATGTGTACACGTAATAAAAATAACAGACCAAAAGCTGGGAAATTTTGTCTATTCTTCAGGGACTATCCCAATCTTTAGCCTGCTGAGATGACTTTCAATGTGTTCTGGGCTGGGAACCAAAGTTCAGTCCTCTGTAATTTGTCTTCCCTTGAGCTGAAAATACCTTAGTACTTTCCCCCCTCTCCCAAGAGGTTCCTCAGGTCTACACCCTTCACATCCTGCCCTTGACAAAACCAAGCTTCTTCCAAGTATATAGCTAAATTATGTGCCTTCTAAAGTTAGTTTATTTAACTCTGTTATATCTTTTTCCCATTAGCTGTCAGCTCTTACCCTTACCCTTCAATTCACCTAGGTCATAGACACACACAGACAATTAAAAAAAACCATTAAGGTTGCACAACAAAGGAGTCAGAAGTTAGGATATACTAGAAGACGGATTTTGTGACTTCATGTCAGTCCCCTTGTTCATATGTTTCACGACAGTCTTAAATTATGTAGTCCAGTATTATTTTGTTCTGGCCTTGCTTTATTTTGCAAAGCCTTGTCTTTGTTCAGGATACAGGATGGACTCTCAGGATGTGCCAGATTTTTGCAGAACAAGATGTTGGGACTATTCACCACAGAAGAGTGTAGGAAACCTTGAGGAAATGGATGCTATTCCTGCCTCTGTTCTGGACAGGATGTGTGTGCTGCAGCTGCATCTTTTGTGCATGAGTTCATGGGCGTGAGCTAGTTTCACACTGGCTAAGGTGGGTAGTGGTAACAGTCAAGCAGGGATCTCTGGGCAGGCTGAAGGGCACAGGAGGAAGAACACAAACATACTGTGGCCAGGACTGAGCCATGGCTCAGAGGCCAGCTCAGGTTATTGGTGCACCTCTGAAGTGAGTTAGACACATGCAATGTTCATTCCTGTGGTGGTGCCATGTGGAGACTTAGAAGTCATTTGATTTTACAGTTGGCTGCAAGTTAAGTGCTTGCCAATTTTCTCGGAGTCTTGCACAAGGCATCTAATTCTAGGAAGGGCTGTGCATTCACAATAGCAGCCCAAAATCCAGAGGAGATACAGTTTGCTCACAGTTTTATTCCCTTCCATTTAAGGCAGTGTGTGTAAGAAATACAAAGAATTGCACCTAAGGTAGCTTTATACACCTTTATCTGGAGTAAACTGCAGTACATTTATCAAGTAATATAATAATCTAATTTGCAGCAACGTAATTTCACTTTGGTTTCTTCTGGCAACTGTAGCTGTCCCACACCAGCAACAGAATGAAAGCTGGTGTTTATTGTCATCTAAATCTGTTGAATTTAAATTCAAGGATTCAAATGGCAATCCGAACAATTAATATAGTGCAAAAAAAGTTTGGTTCCTAGTTGTTTTCCAAATAATCTGCACAAGCAGGAAGTTAGCAACTAATTTGCAGCCCAATGAATTTGTTGGGCACAAAGTTCAAGGAAAAGATAAGGAATCATTGGGATATAGTCTATTGCAAACAAATTATTTGACAACAATAAGAATCTTTCAAAATGCTTTTGAAATAGATGACTAGCAGAAAGTCAAATGAATGCTCCTGCAAACAAATAACAATGCATGAGACCAAAAAGTCAACAGATTTGCTCTTTCAGTTGAAAATCAAGACTCAAACTGAAAATCAAGACACAAACCTCTTCCTAAACCAAACATTAAAGCAATAACTAAAATCTGAATGAAATGTAGTCATATTTTAGTTCCAGGAGAAACCATGTACCTGCTGAGCCATTACTAAACTAAGAAAATGTTGTGGCCTCTATCCCAGCTTGGAAAATCAGAGAAAAATAAAGAGGAAAATTACAGGAAATGGAAGGGGAAACTGTAGAACATGGGAAAATCAAAACTGGAGAGAACAAGGAATAAAGAGAATGGAAAGTTGCAGCATCACAAAAGTGATTTCCCCATCAATCCAGTAAGAAAGATGACTAACCAAGCTGTGTGTAGGCAATGCACCATATCTATCATACACTTCTGGTCTTACTACTGAAATGCAACAAAACTGTCACCCTTCATTAATTACTCTGGGAGATGAATGCATTTATAGAAATACATACTGTCACAACATCCTTGTGGGTCCCTTCCAACTCAGAATATTCTGTGATTCTGGGATCCCTTCTCCACCCATCTTCTAGCTTTACTACCTACCACCACAGGCTGATCTTAATCTTTATGTCACACCATGAGAACTGCCCTGAGTCCCACACACGCCCAAATCTCTGCTATTGAGTTCCAAAACCTGTCTCAGCACAACTCTGTTTTATACGGGTTCTCTCAGTCCCCTTGCCCAGGTGCTCGGGGCTGCCCCCACGTGCTCTTCACTGCACTTACAGTTCCAGTTGTAGTAAGCACCAGTCCTTACATAGCTTTAGTCACCAATCTGTGGTTGCATGATATTTCTTTCAGAGACTCTTTGTCAGGAGACAACTTGCTGAAGCCTGTCCCAGGAGCTTTAAAAAATCTGCTTAGTGGTTGTAGCACATCTCATCAGAACCCACAGTATTTGTCATGAGCTCACAGCATTCAACCCCCACCTAGTTTGAGGTCACTTTTTCAAGACCTGGTCAACCAAATAACTACATCAGGCTGTAACTGCTTTTTTAGTCCCCAGGGCCTGCCTTTTCTGGGAATTGCAAAGTGCTTTCTTCTGCCCTGGGCTGTGTAGTGCTCCGCTACTCAATCTGGGAGACAGGACACCAGCAAACAAAACATGATGGCAGGAAATGTCATGGAGATAACCAAGGTAGGCTGAGACAGCCTCCCTTTATTTTTACTCCAGTAAAATGCAATCTGGAGTGGTGAGCACATTAGGAAGTGCTATTTGCCAACCAAAGTGAAGCTCTTAATGCATGTGTTTATACACAAGCATCTACAAACCCATAAAGAAATACATTATCTAATAGGCATTAGGCATTCTTTTGCTTCATTAGGCATATGCAGAGGAAGAAATAGGTCAAAGCACATCCACTTGCATTGCAAACAAAACAGTGGGAAGGAAAAGGGAAAAGGGTTTGAAAAATTACAGAAAATGTGTCCTGAGCAGCTTGTGGTTTTCACCAGGTCAAGAGCAATATTAAACTTCAGGTTTCACCCTACCAATTGTTCTCTTGTTTCCATTTAATTACACTGTTATATGGAACTAAAGTTCTCCACCTGTCCCTTCATCCTCCCAATGGATGGCAGCATACTGTGTGACTCCACCTCTACGTATTTTCAAGGATAACCTTGAATACTGAACCTTGATACTGAAGCTTCCTAGCACTGAAAGCAGCAAAGCAGGCAAGAGCTGCTGCTTCCTCCCCTGGCAGGAGACAAACTTCTCAAGATCCAGTTCTCCTACCCATCTGCCTGGGACATGGCAGTCTCCTCCCTGTAGCTCGCAGGCATGCAGTGGACTGCTGTTCCCAGAGGATGTCAGCTGTAGCACCTGGCACAAGGGAAATCTGGGAAAAGGAAAGGTGGGGTGATGCGCAGTAGGGAGTAACCAGCTGAGGGGCGTGGCAGGGCGGTGGGAGACCCTTATTTGCAGTCTGCTGCTAGATCACAGCCCCAGTGCCAAATGCAGGAGGGCTCTGAGCTTAGAGAGAACAAGAAGTTCTTGATCCTGTGGCTCTGGGTCCCTACCCACTTGGCCTGCATGCTTGGATGACTGACATAAGCTGCTTTTGGAAGATGAAATACTTGCCCTTTTATGATAGCTCTGTCAATCCTACAGTACCATGCCAGGACCCACTCTACTTGTATCCTTTCCAAGGAGAGGCCTGCATGTAAGATGCCTTTGCCATTTAAAGCACTGCTTAATGCCATTTCTTTCTCTGTGCATTTTATGAAAAAGACTTCCCTGTTTTTCCTGCTGGCTCCCCATAGCATAGCTTCTGATTCTGGCCTGCAGACCCCCAAGTTTTTGTCCTGTCCTGCTGGCTTCACCTGTACAGCCAAGTCATTATTAGAAGTGCTCAGGCAGCTACTGCAGATCTCAGATATGTAACCTTTCCACTTCAAACTTTTGGCCCACTTCTTTGGCCAGTGTTAACTGGCCTGGATTTCTTTACTGGTTTGCTGCCAAAAATCTGGGAACAGGTGCACAGTTTTTCTGCCAGGTACTCTTCAGACTGGGTCTTTACTTGAAAATATGATGTAGCAAGTCAGTACACAAAACAGGGCTATAAAAGCAATACAAATAGCTATAGTTAGATTCCAGGGAGAAGGAGGGTGAGAAGTTAGGTGAGCCACTGTAAGTCAGAAATGTTATGACAAACTGCTAGAAGCCTTGTCATATGTGAATGCTTTTTCAATAAGACACAGACATAGGCTGAGAAGAAGAGTGCTTTGCATGTTTCTTACTTTTAAGACTTCAAGTTGCACTCAAAGTCTTGGATATAGGCAAAATGTGGGAAATTTTTAAATGCATTTCTTTCCATGACTGACTTACCCGCTTACAACTCCTGCCAGGTAATGCCCATGGCTAGTCAGCAAATGGTCACTTGTCACAGGTTGGAAGGATCAGTAGGAACCCACACAAAACTGGGCTGGTGGCACAGGAGATAGAATCCTCCCCTCATGGCACTCCAAGCTGAAAATAAAATTCTATGTCAGAAAAGGCTGGTTGGTCTTTGTAACTCAGGAGAAAAATAGCTCATGGATCAGACTTCTCTTTTTTACTGCTCTGCTCCTGTTCCAAATGGAAGCTAGACCTGACCCACATAAATATGATCAGCAGGCCAATATCCAAGCCATGTGCAATCTTAGTACAATACTCCTTCTATTTCAATGTTTAGCCATTTCATCCATGCAAGTGGAAAACATCGAATGATCTTTGCAATTTATTAAAAGCCATCTGTCAGTTAACTCACCATCATTTAATTCATCATAAAATTCCCCATTGTACAGAAACAGGAAGCTCCACTTCCAGCAGCCCAAGCCACCTGCTCACAGCCTCTGTTTTTTGGAGAGTGGTTGTTTTTGATTTGGACACATCATTGAAACCTGGCCTTTCTTGTCTGCAGCTAAAATATAATGGTGCAAGAAGAGGTCTGTCACTGAAATGTTATTATAGAAACACTACTGGGAATTGTGCCATGACCAACTTTAACTTCCCAGATACTATTTGGGAAACAAATGCTTCTAATAATAAACTTGGGCCCAGCTAGTCATGTGTGTGATAGCTGCCAGACTCCTTCTCAGTAGTCACTGAGACAAGAAGAGACAACCTCAAATTAGGAAGTAATGAAGACACTAAAAGAGAACCAGTCATAGAAAACTGCATTGGGCTGAGTACTCAGCAACTGTTTACATTTCCATGGACAGAATAACAACCATAAGCAAAGGGCAAATGGTCAAATTAAGGAAACTCACTAGCAAATTTACCTAGACTGAAGAGCTGGAAGACTTGACTGTGGAGGGAGATTGGAATTTATCAAAATAATTTATCAAAGATACAAAAACCGTCCCAATGTATATATTCCTGGCAAGAAAAAAATCTTATTGGGAAACACTTTAGACCTGAATAAATGGGGAAAAAAAAACCCTAAAAACACTTCAGAGAGGTTCTTAGGAGTCAGAAATAGTAAACAATCCTGGTCAACAAAGATAGCTGTTGGGTAGAGACGCATAGGATTAAGGCCACTTTTGCCAAAAGTCGAATGAGCTGGAACATGCAAAACATGATTGAAGTAAACAAGAAATAAATCTTCAACCACTCACAGAAAAGGAGAACATGCCTTGGATAGTATTTCCCTCGTAGAGGCAGGGAAGCAGTAATGCAAGTGTACAAAACTCTCTGTGGCGCTTCCCCCAGAACACAGTGTAAGATTTGTGCTCTCACACTTAAGAAGAAAGCAGTTCTGGAGAAGATGCAGAGAAGAGTTACATCGAGAATGGACAGTCTGTCTGGTTAGAGCAGCTAAACAATGCTGGCAGGAGAACAAGGGGATACAAACTGACTGTGAATTTAACAAATCCCTTGCCATAGCAGAAACCTGCATACTTGTTGGTACCCTTGCCATGCTTTCTGCCCCTCTGTCTGTGGCACATTATCCTTTGGCTCTTCGGCCTTTCTTTTCAAGTTTGTTTTAAAGCACTTGAAAAGACCCTTGGCACAACATAAATTGGTGGGGTGTGAAGGAAATGTTTTATGGACATTTTTGAACAACAAACTCCCTGTGCAAAGTTGCATGGCCATGCCTCATAGGGTGGGATTCACCCCATAAAATTGGCATCATTTAAAGCCAAATGCATTTCACCTTTCTCCTTCTTCCCTTAAAAGCATGGAAGGCCTAAGTCAGAATAGTCACAAATACACACACAAATAAGAGCTTTTTGTAACTGGACACTGCCTGTAGTAACCCAGCTGATAAAAGGCTGCAAACTCACACCTTCTCTTACAGAAGTAAAACCAGAATTAAGTAGCTTTCAGTTATATTACTCTCGCCCTGGCACAGCAGATGTTTGCATCATTACTTGTGCTTTTGAGCTGGTTGTTGAACTTGGTATTGACCATGTGGAAGTATCTTATCTCCAGCAAGTACAAGTGAAGCCCAGCTGTCACTGCAACAGAAGTGAAAACCAGGCACTGTCCTTCTATTATTCACAGCTAAAAGCAGAATCCACCTCATTGCCTATTTTCACAAGCACTTTTTTTTCTTCTGAAGATTCTTCAGGTTTTGTTTAGTTCTGTTTCTTTTCTTCTTTTCCATTTTAGTAATTGGGAAGTTCAGTTTTCTTTTCACTTTCCTATGCATCTGCTCTGAACCAGAGCAGATTCTTGCTCTGCAGGCATATAGGAAGAAGGAAAAGGTAATTACAGAATTAAATTACCTGTGACAAATGGCTTCACTTTGCCAGTTTATGCAAGTTGTCCCATGAGCTAGACCAATTTGGGTAGCACAATATTTGGGATGGTCAGAAGTCTCTATTTAAATCAACTCTAATGTACATATGTGATAGTTATTTCAAAATAATTCCACCTAAATAAATAGCTCTGTAGGAGCTTGGTAGGAGCTGCCAGGAATTAGCCTTGTACCCCCACAGCAAACAAAGACAACCTTGGTGGATGGTTGCCAGTAAGATTTGCTTATATATACTTAGAGCTGAATTGATAAACCAGAGAATGCTTTATAAAGTGACTACCTTTAGGTGATAGAAAGTTTAATCCAAAATCAACAGTAGAGTTCACATCCCACAAGTAGATATGTTCTTGTAACTCTCATCATGTTGAAGGGTCATCACCATAAACATGACAATTACCACTGTGCCACTGTTGCTGGCAAGAAATCACAATTGGTGATTTACAATAGAGCATAACAGAGATTATGATAGAGAAATTTAAGAGCAGAATCTGAATCGTTGATGCTGCAAGTCAGGAGGTCCACTTTATTGGAGAGAAGGATCCTGTGACCTTTGCAGAAGAATGAAGTAGCACAGGTTGCAAACAGTTGCAGAAGTTCCATGCCTTTCATTTTTTGAGAGAAGCAGAGATTATCTTTGCAGCAGTCATACCAAGGATTAAAGACTTATTTTCAGAAAGAAGAGGACTCATAAGACTTTACCTTGTCCAGGCCAAGCTTTTTTGCCTTTACTCTTTCACATGTTTCCAGTTTTCTACTCCAACAGCCTGTTCTTCTTCTGTTTATCCAGTGCTGTATCTGTTTGTGAACAGTGTTTCAGCATAGTAGGTAACACAGCCTGCTTTCTGAACAGGTTTTCTCCCATCTAAATGCCTGCAAAGTGGATGATTACTAAAACCTTCATACCAAATTAACTATCACTTGCTGCTAGAACTTGCCTGATTATTTTAGATTATCCTAAGATTTATCAAAATGTCTTTCAGTGTTAAGCAGCTTCTGCAAAGTGAATGCAAGTGCATGATGTCATGTGCCATTCTAAGTGGAACCTTACTGGTTTTTACAAACAACAAAGGTGATTTGTTTGGCCTCTTCAAAACACATGTTCAGTCATGTCTTGAACCAAGACACCAAACTGCTCCCACATAAATGATGACATACATCTTGATTTTTCAGGCCAGTAGGCAAAGACAGAGGAAGAATACAAGGCTATATGAAGGGACAGAAAAAGGGTGACTTAAGAAAACCTCCAAATTGTTGAAAAGGGGTTGGTTTGGTTTTTTAAAAACTGCACAGTTTTAGTTAATTTTTTCAACAAACATTACCTTCTTTTTGACAATAATTTCTATGTCCAAAGTGTCTGGAAAAAGACAGTTTGAGGCAACACTGCAGTTCAGTTCAGACACATCATGATTCAGATCAGTCCTCAGTTGCTGCGATCAGTGTGTCCTGTGGACAACTGTCAGCTGACTCTGACAGCATTTCAGATCTTAGGAATAAGAAGATCAGGGCAAACTGTAGCTGAAAAACTAAGGAAGGCAATCCATTTAGTTTTAAGCTGGTACGGATGTGATGTCACTGTGAGACACCAAGAGGCAGAAATTCTGTGAGAAGACTCAGCTGCATCTGACTCTGCAGCCAGTCACTGCTGCCAGTGTTCCCTGGGATGTTCAGCTAGTGTTATGCAGACTGCTTGCTTTTCCTCATCTACTGTTATAGTTGTTAGTGAACTTTTCATTAATACATTTTAAATCAAAATCAAGGGGCACTTTTCCCTTGGGATTCTGCTTAAACTCCTGCTGATTTACTCATTAAGATCCTCGTAAGTTCCACAGATAGACTTTGGGGAGTGCTTCCAGTGTCCAGAGGCCTGCAGTCAGCCTCTTTAGCAGATTTTGTTTTCTTTCAAAGTCAGGAATATTTGGAATCCTACAGATCCTGGCAGCCCTCTGAGGAAGGACTGTCCAGGATTTTAAGATTCCTTGCCCCCAACAGTCTAGAAATCAAAGAATCTCAGATGTTCCACTTCCTCTCCTGCCATCCCACTGCATGGGCTGAAAGGGAAAGAACAAATAAGCCCCAGCTTCTATGGCAAACCCACAGGCTTTTGAAGTTGGAAGACCACATTTTCTTAATCTTCCCCAGTCCTAATTTGTTGGAATCAGCAAGCCAACATTTTTCAGATTGCTGTTCTGTGGAGAGCTTAGCAATTATCTTTCATTGCAGTTTGGAATTAAAATAGAAATGTCAATTTTCAGAGTCATCTGTGATGGGAATTGACTGTTCTCTCTTCCTGCCTCTGGTTTGGGAAGCGTCAGAATTGTGTCTTTGGAAAGACAGACAGGAAAATACAAGCCTGAAGAAGAGGTAATTAATAATTGTCTGCAGATATTGCAGTGGCTAGTTTAAAGAGGAAAAGCATCTTATTAATTTAAAATTTGATTTTAAAAATATGCATTTCCAAAAACATATGCCATGAGAATAGAAGATATTTAAAGGAAAAAAAATATTAAAACTACATACAACTACAACTAAAAAATCACATGAAGATTTGCAAAACTGTATCTAGTATGACCACTGGTACAGGTAGTTTCACCTTACTACTTTAGCACTTTTTTAGGGGTCAGTTTTATTGAGAATGTTGGAGTTTCAATGTTTGGCTGTTGAGCTTATTAGACTGAGCAAAACCAGCTTTTCCTAAACAACAGGAGGAAAAAAAATATATAAAACAACAACCCACACATACCTCTGACTAGGATAGAACTTCTTAAACTCAAATACCATAAACTGGAATTCAACAGAGGTGTAATCAGATTAGTTACTCTACCAGCATCTTTAAGATAAAGTGTATCTACAGTCCTCAGAGGCAGTAAAGAGACAGCCAAGCTGATTTAAATACTGTACAAACAAACAAAATGCAGACTTGACCATCCTTGTATTGGTCCAAACCAATTCTACTCCCATGTATGTGTTTAAATTCTATACTATGGACTTTAAGAAACCTTTTTTTTCTTGCAAAGCAAAAAAATTAAGGATGAAAGATGCCCCACTCTGGAGTAAGGAGACACTTATTTGATCAGTATGTTCGATAGTTATGCCAGCAGAAAAGGAACAGACATTGCAAATACCAATGTAAAGAGAAATAAACCACCACTGGACTTTTCTTCCCCACCCTAGTTTGTAAAGCAATTCTTATTGTTACTGGTTCTTACTTTCAGCTAAAGGAGCTGCTTTTTCAACAAAATTGGTACAGGTTTCTTTGCAGGTTTCACCTATGCAGGATGGTGAGACTCACACTTACCTGGGTTGATTAGTGTGCTTCATCAACTATGGGGATAAATGGCCATGATACAGGAGTGTTAAAATGACAAAACAAAACAAACCCCAAACTTATTCATACATACAATACAATTTTTCTGCTATTTATTTGTATGCATGGAGTCTCAGCTGCATCTGATGGTTTATCTTGCTACACGTTTTGTTACAAAACACAGTATGGTCAATTGTCAGTAACAAATCTGCCAAAAATTTATTATGTAAAAAGCAAGACCCAAACCTAATTATCAGAAGTAATAGCACAGTTTTAGACTACTGGAGTATGTTTGATAAGTTTGTCTGTTTGTTCTGTATTTCTGTTGCGTATAAGCAAATCTTGATTCTGTAAACTTGCTAATTTGTAATTGCTTGCAGTAATTACTTGTAATTAATTGCAGCAATTTTGTAGGAAAATTTACAGGTGAATTTGCAGCATCTTCATTCAAAATTCATTTTAGTTGACTCATATGAATGTAATCACGAAAAAAAATTAATAACAACAAACCAAGGGAAGCAAGCTCAGTATTTAGTTACAGCTTTGCTCAAAAATGGACCATGACTGTTTAGAATACTGTGGCATTTGCAAGGAGAGTTCACTTCAGATAGTATGAGAAATGTTTTGTGGTGTGCAGGTAGGCATGGATACTGCTGGAGTGGGGAGGTGCCAAGTACCAAGAGGGAGTTCACCAGTGAAACTTGGAAATAGGAAAGGACGTGACTCAGATTTTCAAGAGCTGCCAAACATTTGTAGAAAAGCATTGCTAGGGTGACCTACCAAGAATTTGTCACATTCCCTTAAGTCCTGAGAAGGAAATCACTGAAATACACTGTTAATGTAAATAGCTACAAAACCAGTTCAGGTTTTCACTGTTTGAGTTACTCAATGAGCGTAAAGTTGCACTAATGATCCCTACAAATGAAAAGACCTTCAAAAAACAAGAGCGCTCTGGTCTGTGCCACTTGACCCAGCTGGCTGCTAATACCAACAGTGAGAGCCCATAAACACCATCTCCAGAACACCTTTTCAGCTCTTAGAGTCTTTCTTGTCAGGTGTCCCCACACACACCTCAAGAAAGGAGGAACTGCAATGAACTGAAAAGAAAAAATTTAAAAAGAAAGGCAGATAGCTTGTTTCTTTCTTGTTGCCGTGGTGCACTGGCTGGCCAGCACAGCCTCACAACCCAGGTATTTCTGTTTGAGCTTGGATCTCCCAGCAATGCCCACAGCAGATGGCTGATCAACACTGCTGAATAGCCAAGGTTTAAAGGAAGTAACGGAGGCAAAACTTAATAATCCTGGGTATTAACATTCACCCACGGAGCGGAAGTTCTGAAGGTTTCTGCCCAGGAAGTGGCCACCTTTAAGAAAGAGCTAAGTTATCTGGAAAAGCCTTAAGCTCTTCTTGATCTGTCTCATCTACTGGATCATGCTTTAGCTCTCTGTAATAAAACCACAAGACACAATCATGGGACACAGTCAAATACACACTTAAGGAACCATACACATACACTCATTATTCCCTCTCCTCCCTTCATTATGGCCATTTTGGGTTTTAAATCAGATGTCTTGGTTAAGGTACAGCTGGTATGCCACAAATTCCTTAGCAGTTGAAGATAAAATGAACAGAGAAGTCTAGTAAAGCTATTCTAGCTATTCCACAAACGAAAAGCTACACTCACTATGCACCAATTTGTTCAAATTTGTGATTTCTGTATTTACTCATACATGAGCTGCAATCTACCTCTTATGTTGGACAACTATTTTCTATGTGGATGCCTTTTCAGTAGTCTTGTTCTCTTTCATATTTTCTTGCCAAGCTCCCTCCTTTCTTTTCTACACTAAAGCATGCCCATTCCCCTGCTTTAGTTTTTCTCCTCAAGTATCTTATCCTTTAGTATCCTCTTTTTTTCTCCTCCTTATGAAAAGAGTAATATGTGCACAAAAGGCTTCTCTCCTTCTTCAGTCTTCTTTTCACCCCCCACATCCCTGATTTCTGTCCAGCTCTTCAGCCACTTGGACGGAGACTCCCCTGATCCCAGGATCTGCCCTCCAAAAAAAGCCCATGGATACAAAAGAGAAAAATACCCCAAAGAATTCTGAAAATGCTTTTGTTGTTTGGTACAGAATCTGTGAGCCTGATCTAAACCACTGAAAGCTTCCTGAAAGCCACTGAAGCACTTACTCTGAATTAGACTAAAAGGTAGATTTTACAAAGGGGAACAAAGTAAGAAGGCTTCTATAGATCAGCTCTTCTGTGAGTCAGCAAGCAGAAAGCTTGGGTTGCTGCACCCCTCTGTAAGCAGTTCTTGCTGGAAGGAGGATGGGGGTTGGGGGTGGAAAAGGAAAAAACTTACTTTGAGGTAGCTAGGTGTTCCCAAAGCCAATGACTGAGAAGATCTGTCTTTGCACAATTGTCCTAATCCATTGTTGGTTTTGCTGGCACTCTTTC
>NW_008237619.1:11481655-11502597 GCF_000691975.1 Corvus brachyrhynchos | reverse complement strand
CTCTTTCCATCTTGATGAATTTAACTTTCTTCAAGGCCTAAATAGGAAAATATTAATTCTTTATGCATTTATTTACCTTCAGAATCTCAACAATGATCCTTATGTTCATAGAAGAGGACAGCTGGCCAAGCTTTTTGTCTAATCATTCACATTTTTTACTCTGACCTGGTTGTACTGATTTAGCTAAAGTAGACTGACAATCTGAAATTAAATTAACAACAAACGATAGACTGAATTAGCTTCAACTGTTGATGACTTAGGAAAAATGCTCACAAACAGTACATGCACTGATTAAAATAAATTGAGTCAAACTAATGCAACTGTCTTGATCATCTTCCTCTTGGTTTCTCAATCCTGCATTATTTAAGAAGGGCCATGACATAGGCTTTTTCCTGGAAAAATGCAGATAAAACAATTGCCTTAGAAGACTTTTCTAATTAGAGCGCACGTGGTGGTCATCTGAAGAAAGATCACAAGGTGGAATGAAAATAGATAGAAGGCATAAAAACTGCTATACTTAAAGCGTAACACTGCTTGGTAAAGCCTGATTTTGTGGCATTTCATTGATTGGGTTATGCACTTGCTGCACTATGTCAGCCAGACTGCTGGTGAAAATATTTAATGATGTTTCCTCCCGATCTAGGCACTTTCCAGCCTGTCTGCATCAATAAAAACTGAATAATGGCAGAGCTAGAAGAAGGACAGCTAGGTGAGGTTAACGTGTCTGGGTTAAAGTCGTTTTCTACTTGAGACCTCACGGTATTGTAATAAACACACATGCAACAAAAATAAATACATAGTTCTACACAGTTTCTCTATCACACCATGTGGTTTCACATTTTGCCATATATTATGCCATGGCCATATGCATGCAGCAGTACATACCAAAAAACCTGGGTTAATGTACACTAATGAGATACCTGATCTGGTAGGAGAGTAGAAAGAACAGAGTGAACAGAGGTGGGCTGAAGGAAAAACACAGCAATAGGAGGAGACACAGGAAAGGAAGAAAAATATGATAGGAGGAAAATGTGCATGAACTGAAGATGTATTAGAAGAATAAGACTGAATTAAGAGAAAAAAACCAGTAAGGTACCCCAGAATCTCTTCAATAACAATAGTTGAATGACTATGAAAATAATAAACACATCACCCAAATGATTACTAGGGCTGGAACTGTCAGTCCAATTTGCAGACCTATACAATTCACTTTTCACTCGTGAAAACTTTACCTGGGATACAGGCTGCTTTCTGCTGGCATTTGAAACATCATGGCTACCTGGTGCTTTCTGTTGCAGGGAACATGATGCCACATGGGCTCCGCAGCCCATAAGGTCCCTACATCACTGCAGATTGTTTATGGGATCTGACATTATACAGCAATGCATGGGCCAAGATTAGGGTATGTCTTAGAGCATACACATTCCCAGGCTTAGACCTGAATTCTGCTGTCCAAAAAGGAGAACTGAGCCCTCTGTATCTGAACACTTTCAGAAACAGACACAGACTGGTTATGAAATAGCCACACTGGCTCAAGAATAGAACAGCCACCCCTCTGTCTCTTTTCTCCCTCATACATGTTTTGTGGCATGAATAAACTGTGAAAAGTGGCCAGAACATCTTAAATTCTAATCCTTGCCTTGCTGGGGGCTCTGGTGTGACCTCAAGAATGTTATGTCATCCTGACTTCAAGTTTCCCCATCCTTAAAACTAGCCTGCTCTATCTTGTTAGCAGTTTTCCTCAGTGCTGTTGCTTTCCTTTTGTTCATAAGGAATGAAAGGAATTTAGATTCCTTAACATACCCTTCAAAAAAACCCCACCCCAAAACCCCTCACCCAAACCCCAAGGGTGATCTTAACTCAGGTTAAGACAGCCATCAGGCCGGTGTAGCTTGGGTTGGCTACAGTAGTTAAAGTTTATAGACAAGATCATAGTTGAACAAAAGAGGCTTATCCCAAGTTCTATCTGTAATTGCTGTCTTCATTGTTATTGCAGGTAAATGCAAAGTAAGTTCATCACATGCCACTTTCTGATGTACAAATGTACGTTTTATCTTTTGGACAATGATAAAATAATGATGTATGCATACAACTTTAACTTTATATGGAGAAATAAAATATATTAGTCCAATTAATTTAGTATTCTGATTTGGTTTAACCTGCATACTGGAGAATGGAAATAAAGCACAGATGCAGTCAGGATACTCCTTCCTTATACACATAAGGCTCACATGGCTCCAAGTCCTGACCTTAAACTCAGGACTTAGGTGCTTTGGAGTATGTGGCCATTGTCATGACTGGTTGTAGACCTGCTGGGAGGTCCACATGTGCTCCTGCCAGCTCCCTCGGCAAGGCTCAGTGGAGAGGAAATGCTGACAGAGGTTTTGCATTTTACCATTTAGGCATGTGTGGCTTTTAGGATACAGCAAGGGCACCAAGGAGATTTTTGAACCAATTCACTCAGACCCCATTTTTACTACCATGAATTTTGCTGCTCAACAGAGGATAAGCCACCAAGAGCAGATAAAAAAGAGGATGTTTATACACTGTACTTCCTTATGGTTCTCAGCAACATTCACTTTTAATCTTTTAGAGACATGAGAGTGCCTGAATCATGGCTGGTATTTTTCAAGTGCTGCTTTGACACACATGTGGCCCTGCAAAGAAACCTGGGCGTTTCCTGAAGGAAGCATTCATTCACACACAAGCATGCTGCTCTAAGAAGTGTTTTATCCCCACATCCTGCAAAATATGATCTCCCTATGGCTATAGAGAAGACTCATTATCATTCCTTGAGATTACAGCAACAAAAGGGTCCATTCATATTCTTAGGAAGAATTACTAGAAATACCATCTTTCACTGGTGCTGAAAAGCAATTTAAAAGGACAATAATGCTACTCCACGTTGCTAAATAGTGTAATATCTGCTTTTCTGTCTGAAGGCTAACTCATGCAATCACATGTCTACACATAACCTTCAGCTGCCTTGATAAAACTAGTCTTTCATCAGCCTGGTTAAAGATCTAAAGCTGAAAAGTCTGACCCCCCAGGCAAGATGGCAAATAGAGAAGAACCCTAAGTTATTATGTATTTTAAATAAATCTTGTGACTTTGAGTGATCTTTGAATGATCTTTAAATGGATGGCTTGGGCAATGTTGCATCTCCTAACCATTCCTTAAACTCTGCTGATAATCTCAGTGCCCAAATACAAATTTTACAGACAATCTCATTTTAAAAGAATTGTGTGGAAAAAATTGTACCTTCCAGCATGTTTACATTGGACCTGGCAATAGGAGGCCTAATTTCCAGTTGCACACTGCAGAGTTGTAAATGCCATTTCAGCAAACAAAACAGCAGACACTGCATCAAGTATCTTCTCTCCATCTCATACTTTTTATTTTACTTTGTGGGGAAGTGCTGTATATAGAACTGAATAACTAGTGCAATGGATCGCCTGCTACTCAAATGATGAAGGCTGAGGTCTAGAGACTCTGGATTTCTACATTCAGTTCTGCAAGATTTGAAAATTATGAACTCAGAAGCAGCCAAACCATATTCCTTAGTTATGACTACTGTTAATATCTAGTGTATTACATAGCTCATAAGACACTCGGATCCAGACCCCTATATTACACACTGCATAAATGCAGAACAGGAAGCCTGGTGAGTCCCCAGGGTGCTTACTGCTGAATGACTCAAACAGTCATTTTTGGATACTTAGCTGGCAACACATTCTGCCAGTTTTCAGAAGTCCCAAGGGGAAGTAGCTCTCAGCAGTAAGAACCAGGGCTGCAGGTCCTCAGCATCTTTCAATATGAGACTTAAGAAGTGAACACATTCTAAAATCCCATGGCCAGTGTTTCTGGTTGGCAATTATTTTTTAAAGGCATATGGTCTGACAACATGAATCCAAGTTGTTTTAACAGGGCCTAGCAAATGTCCCAGATATTGAAGCTTGCAGCATTAGCAAACATTTTGAAAATGTTGGTAGTTGTCCTTGTACTCATCAGAATGTAATGTGAAACAGAACTCACCTACATTCTCCAAAAGGTTCATTAATCACTGCTCAGTCTTTACAGTTAATATGATTGGACCAACATGCCTTAAGAACACTAATAAAAAAAAATATGAATGACAAATTTCTTCTCAACTAAAGCACCCCATATCCTATCCAGGCTGTTATAATGAAACAGCAGCAAACATGAAAAATACAACAAACAAACAAACCAGAAAAGCAGCGTGAGTCCCAAACTGCTGCTATTTATTTTCATGCCAGCACTAAGCAGTGCAACCATATGCTAAAAGTTGGGGGGTGAAGGCTTTTTACCAAACCTCCACAACATAATGTAAGAAGCAGAGAGTTTCATGACAGAGTCACTTCTTAATGGGAAGATAGGTGATTACCACAATTTCCCAAGGGCTATAACATACATCAATAAACCTTGCAAAAAAAAATTTTTGGGCTCCACTCTCCCTGGATCCTGCCATGCTAAGTCTGAAGCCTACTGGAGGCTTTGGATTCAGTTGTTGAATTTGTGTTCTTTTCCTTTTTTCTTTCTTTCATTTAGGAATCCAAGCCTATCTGAGATTGTGTTCCAGTTAATTTTGTTTCATTTTTTTGTCTCTACACAGAAAAGAGGCCACGATTTCTTGTTCAAATGCTGGGTAGTTTGCTTCTGATTACTGTGAAGCTAATTATTCAGCATGGTTAGCCTCAGATATCCCATGCACTCAACTATTTCTGCATTTTAATCGCTCACATTACAATGCCAAGGTAACACGGTTTGCAGCACAGGCACATGAAATGGCTGTTTCTGCAGTCGATGCTCCTTCACAGGCGCTCGGCAAACATGGCAGTTACAGAACTGGAGTTTCCATGATGACTTGCCAGAGAGCCTTTGAAATGTATCTTTTTCAGTAGATGTACATGACTTGCTTTTATATTGGTTAAGATTCAAGGTTTTGAAAACAGAGGTCACAGAGCAAAATAACTGCTGTGTGAAATTAGCTGAACACGCTGTCACTCGGCTACATGTATTTTTGACAATGACAAGTTGGAAACCTCAATGTGCTTCTCTCTCAGTGCTACTGCCTTACCCCTTCTCCTTAACACTAATGAGTTACCCTGTGGTATTGTTTTAACAAAAGGTCAAGTTGATCTTCAAAAGGAAGAAACAATGTCACTAGGTATACAGTTAACAAGAAAAATATATCTTATGATTTCCTTTGATGAAATTAACTAGTGATTTATGATATAAAAGGAAGAGAAACTTATATTTAGAAAGCAGTGCTGCTATTTTTTTTTGGCAACTTTAGTGTTGCCAGCAACATTTTCTTGAATACATGCCTGGCTTCCCCTGAAAAATGTGTGATGGGTTTGACAAGCTTCATGCCTAAAGCTTTCCAGAATCTGTATCTACCTTTTTCACAAGAGAGGCAGAGTGTGCATTGCTCCTCCACATATTTGATCCGCCACCTTCCTTCTAGTTTCAGCATTCTTTCAAACCCTTTCATCTGAACAGAGCTGTAAAAAAGAATAAAAATACCAAGGTAGATGCTGTGTCATGGTTATGTTCAGCAAAACTGGAGCACCAAGTGTAAAATGTGTCCTATTTGCCATTTTTGGCTGCAATTATGCATGTGATGCAGGATGTGGCTTCTAACATATCTGGTGCAAATTCGACAGCTTGTGTAGGTCTTCCTGGTAAGGTAAGACATGCAGCTGCAGGTGATCCCCAGCTGCAGATATTAATATCCCTTAGAACAAGAAAAAACAAGAAAGATAAGCATGAAAGCAAACCCTAGGTCAACACTTCTTCCTCTCCACCCTTTCCTGCCACCACAAAAAAGTGCAACTGTCTGATATGGATGACAAAAGTGTTTTTCAGCCACTCCATTTTTGACAGAAAGTAACACTGACTTTGTGACATTCATGCCTGAGTTAGTATATTTCTGAAGTAGGAGGCACCAGCAAAGTACAGCACCACCCATGAAGACTTCTTAGCATTGGTGCAGCAATAAAATACTGGTACCAGCTTTATGTAACTACATCACATTTTGTTTACATCATCATAACATCAATGGACCTGGATGGGGTAGGCACTGTGAAAAATCTGGAGACTGAAGCTGATACTCCTCTTATGTTAAAATAATAGCCAATAAAGTGACATCTATACACCTTTGTATTCTGTAAGATGTGCATTTTGGGTAAGGTACAGCTGGAATTTCTAAATTAACCTCTAGCTGATCTTAAGGACAGTTCTTTAATAAAGCCAGAGGAAAATAATACAAATAGAGTAGTAAAACTCAAATTTATTACTAAATAGATCATTGGTGGTTTTGTCTCTTGCAGAAACAACTGGAGAATTGCCTAGAAGGGATGAGAATGTCAGACACTTCTCTGCTGGCCCTGGAAAGCAGCTGTGTGGGACAGAGAAAATCACAAAATCATAGAATGGTTTGGGTTGGAAGGGACCTTAAAAGGTCATCTACTTCTAAAATCCCTGCCATGGGCAGGGACACCTTCTACTAGACCAGGTTGCTCAAAGCCAAGAATAAGGCATCTACATATTCTCTAGGTAACCCGTTCCACAGTTTCCAAAAGAAGGAAAATGTGTCAAAATCAACATGTCTGATGTAAGATGAAAATTTTCCAGTATCAACTAACTAGAAAAAGTTTCTAATTTGTCCTTTTCCCTAGTGGGGAGCTTATACCCATGCCAGTACCCTAGTATAACAATTTTATCAAAAATGGCCAAAAGCTCAGTCTCTAAAGACAAATGGGAATTCACCTTGACAAATAAAGCAAGTCTTGAGTTCCACGTAATTCATGCCTCAAAGGAGGCTTGACATATATTCAAGACTTTACAATTCTCCAACTCTCTCTTCTTGGAATTCCTTGTATAGTCAAGGATTTAGTTTACAAAAGTATCAACACCTTCTTATGGTAAATTCAACAAAACAAGCAATCTTTGGACTTGGCCTTGGTTGTATCAGAGTGAATGTGAAACAATCTTGCTGTATTCTGCAAGTTCCTTCCAACCAACAGAAAAAATAGAGTCAGGCTCTGGAGCTCAGGACCCAGCCTGAGCTGGAAATGGGACAGATAAATACTTTTAGCTCAAAAGAACAGCTTAATATACTGGCAATTCAATCACCTTCACTTAGTTGTCATCAGGCACCAAACGGTGGGTACTGGAACAGATTGCTGTAAGACACTTATGAGAAATTGCCCTTTTAATTTGTTTTATTTTGAAAGTTATAGTCCATACTGACAGGCCATTTTGCTCCTGCAGAAGCATAGAGCAGGGGCACTGCTTTTATTGTGAACCTTCTTTTTTCTCTTTCTGGCAAGCATCCTAGATTTCGTAATATAATATTCCTGCCAAAAGCACTGGAAACATTTGAAAGGATCCTCATGGGATTGAGGACAAACTGTGGATTACATTCCTGGCATTGTACTACACTGGAAGGCATAATTTTTCATGCTATCCCTGAATATTTGCAAGCTAACCAAATAAGAGCACAGCAGAATTAAGAGTAATTTGATGTTGTTTTACTCTTTCATCTCAAACCATCCCAATTATCTAATGCCCTTCTGCTCTTCATCTAGGGCATGCGTTTAGGTGAAGCAGATGTGTTTATGCAGATTAACCTTGCATATTAACAAAGTGAGAGCAGGTTGTGGTGTGACTGAGGACATGACTTCCACCTTTTTTTTCTGCACACTAGAAAATGTGTACTCAGCCATGAATCCCGCTCCTGCTTCCCAGATGTTGGGGGTCAGTGACATAAGGACAGCCACAGTGAATCAGACCAAACCTATAAAAAGCCAGGCTCCTTCCTCTGACAGTGGCCAGTAATGGGTACTTTGGGAAAGAGGAAAAAAAATGGGGCAGGATTGACTCTTCTTCTAATACACCCCAGTGAGACCTGCTAATTTGCTGTTCAGGGACAGCCAGAGCCAGAAGCTCATTTTGCATCTGTGCACTTAAAAGCATTTCTGTGATTTTCTTAGTTCCTTTTTAAAGCTCATTTTCAGCCCTGGTCCCTGTAACATCCTGTGCCTCTCAGTCTCAGTTTATTTCCATTGTGCTATGTAAAAAGAACTGGCTTTTGCTTGGTTTAAGCCTGCTCCTGGTAATTTCCGTAGGCACTCTGACTTCTTTTTCTGTGCTAGAATAATCCCCTCCCTAATCACCCACAAACCATATGCTGAATACCAGGTCAGCAGCAGCAGAACCACTATCAGCAGTGTGTGTCCCACAATCCTCTGTGGGACAGGGGCTTGATTTACAAGTAGGAAAGGAGATATAGAGACAAAACAAGGAACTTAAAGATAAAACATACATTTTATCTTTTGCCATCGCCATACCCACAATACGGAGAAAACTTTCAGAAAAAGAATTGCATTGACTCTCAACAGTTTCTGAACTCACTAAATAACAACCAAACCCTTCAGGGATCCAGTAGGTCTCCCTTTCAGAATAAGCCCAAGGTTTTGTACTTTAAACAAAGAAATTGCTCAAACTAATGAGTGACAGCTGTTAAGAGTTCACCTTCCAGTACTTCCAGAAGGGCTGGAAAACATGCTAGTGGAAAACATTTCTCAAGATCCAAAGACCTCAGCATTAAACAAATCAATCAAATATATCAAACTGTTCAATGCAAGCTGTATCCTGCTACCTGAATTTATGGAGAACTTGTCAAAAATTATACAAAAAAAGTATACAGCAAGCATTAAAACATACAGAACTCTGAGTGGTTAAGTAATTTGTCTTTTACAAGTGTAACTGAAATAACTAAGATTCAGATTACATTGACTTCAAATTAGCAAGAAATCAGTCAGTTTAAAAATTACAAGAATTAAAGAACCTTGCCCATTTTCTGTATTGTGACATTATTATTCAAGAAAGGTTTCTTCTCTCTAGAATGCTCTTGCTTTCATGAAGCCCTCAAAGTCATTCAGTAGTAATATCACTATAATCCTGTGACAAAGCTGCC
Source organism: Corvus brachyrhynchos (assembly GCF_000691975.1). Classification (NCBI taxonomy): domain Eukaryota; kingdom Metazoa; phylum Chordata; class Aves; order Passeriformes; family Corvidae; genus Corvus; species Corvus brachyrhynchos. The sequence goes on along the minus strand of NW_008237619.1, from coordinate 11,493,593 downwards.
AGGAAAATGTAACAGGAATGAGTCAATATGTTTTAGAACAGTATCTTCCACAATTCCACAGTCTAACAAAGCATATTAACACTGATATATGGTTTGAATTAGCTAGAGAAATAGTTACAGCACTATTAAAAATAACCCACTTTTCTGTTACATTGGACAGTTCAAATAATGCTCTACAAGCTTACAGGACATGATGCGCGGTTCTGAGATAGCTGAATATTGTATGTGCAATATCTCTTCTTATAGCTGAATTTAACGAAACAGATCACAGTGATAGAGAAGGGTCACACTGATACCAGGGTGAGGCAATGGAACAACTATTCAGCTAGTGCACCATGCCTGTACCCTCCATGTTCCACAGTTAACACATGAAGCCCTTTACCTGTTTAAGACACAGACTGTAAAAACTAATGGATTAAAGTCCACTTTAAAATCTAGTTTTTTACTGTGCAACTCATCTTTATCACCTAAGAGACAGCCTACCTTAAGAATCAACAGAAGCAGGTAGGGCCCCACGTTCCATGGTTTTCACATGGCCCCTTGTTTTAAAATAAAATCATCCTCTTACTTCTTCTTTTGGTAGGTGAAAAGAGAATTTCTCCAAGGCCTCTTATTAAGAAATTTAGAGGGAGATATTGGTTCTCCAGGAAGAAGGCACCATGCTCCTGTGACAGGTCATATCCTACATTAGTGGAGAATGAGGAAGACCAGAAAAGAGAAAAAGTTTGAAACTTGCGGGAGAGGAAAAGTTGCAGGATTGTTACCCAAGAATGAGTAGAAAGCAGTTCTCTCATGAAAAGTAGTTCTCAGGAGAGCAACTGTAATGACTTGTGTTACCAGAAGACACTGGATCCCGGGGGAAAACCAGTGATGGGCATGTGACCGTCTTGCCAGGGGTTTTCAAGGCAGTTTTGAAGAACTGGGGAAGGAAGGCATCGGGACAGGGCTCTAGGGGTTTTTATGCTGAAAAAGAATGAAACAGAACAAGTACCCAGAAGGGGGAGATAATGCAGTGCTAAGATCCTGTGTTGTCTAGGACACTCCATTTCATTTAAAAGCTGAAAAGACAATGAAATCCCACGGAACTCATGACAAGGCAGGCCCTGGAAAGAAGGCCAATTTTTAGAAATAAACAAAAAAAAAGGAAGTCTAATGCTGAGATGGTGCAGGTGCCCTGCAACATCCTACACCTAATCAGCATTTTTGAGATATCTGGTAGGGAGTTGTACAGAGTAAGTTCTTGATAGGCTCTACTATCAGTTAGAATTTGACTCTATGGTTTTCAATACACTGACTCAAATTCATTTCAGTCCTTGCAACTCACACTACCCAACAGGGCTCCCTTGCAGGACTTCAGCCCACTTTGGAAAGCTAACTTTTAATTACTTTTTAGTAGTGTCCAAACGAACTGTCCCAACTTTTCCCCAGAAGCTTCTGCTCCCTGCCTCTGCTTCTGCTCTCCTCCAAGTACCCCCATCTGTAGGGGGTTTGCTCCACTTCTCCACTCTAGCCCAGTCCCTAGCACTCTGCCTAGACTTGTCTCTGCAGTCCTCAGACTCGATCTCTGGTGTGATATTTCCACTTTGGTGACTTTGCCCTGTCCACAGGCCTAAACCAGTGTGAAGTGAAAGACTAGAAAATTCAGGCAATGAAGGAAGTGAAAGCTGTGATTCAATAGAGGGTGATTCATTTTAGGCAAGACTGCAATCTGAGTGCTGACAAGATTTTTACCATCTGGCCTTTTAAGGTGCTTCTTTTCAAACCAGACACAAGAACAGGCAGTAACAAAACACTGTTCTTTGTCTTTTAGACTTTTGAGAGAAGAAAAACTGCTGAAGGCAGTGAGTTAATTTAGGAATTCACTAGCCTGCTGATGAAGTTTCAGGTTGAGAAACACATACATTTTCATAGGTAAGCAACGTGTTCCTGACACATCCTTTGCGTGAGGGGACAGTGGTCACCATACAAGGAGCTAAAGGGTTAAGATTCTCCACCCTGGTGCAGAGATGGGCCTGATGGCATGGATAGGAAAAACTCTTCACTGTCTCTTCAGATATTCAAGAATGAGCCATCAATGATGCTAAGAGGAGCTATGTTCTAGGCAAGCTCTACAGACCACAATGCTCCTTGCCTGAGGATTTTCTAGCTGCAGAAAATTCTCAAGAGAGACTGAAAAAGCATTTAGAAGAGAGACCTGTTGACAGTCACTAACTACATCAATCACACCAGTTTCAGGAAATCCCTAAAGTGAAAACACACATAGTCTGGGAACATATCTGGCTGGAGTATTGTGCCTTATTCTTCTACTTGCCTGGCATATTGCTTTTGGATTTGGCTTGCTTTTAGTCAGGTCAGATAGTTAGATCTGGTAATTGAGTAATGGCCATGGCAAAACCTGTAGTTATAACTTCTATGGACTAACAGCATGAGGAAGGAGTTATCTCTTACTTGACAGCAAATAATGGACTAAGCAGGCTTTATTGGTAGTTTTCTGGAGGCGATGGAAGAAAAACAGCTTATCTTCTTGTCCATAAAATTCCTTACCTTATCCCTGCAGTACATTGTAAAGGCCAGATAAAGATAGTGCATTAAGCCTACAGTTCTACCAGAGGGTAAATGAGTCCCACCACACCAGGTTAAAAATGCCTGAGCCAGGGGCCATCATAAGTGCCAAACTGCCAGCTTCAGAACGACCACAGAAGCCCTCCTGTGTACTGCCCACAAGTCTTAACATTGGTCGCCTTCCCTGTCAGCAAGGGTGAGCATAGCACCTTTTCCCATGGAAATTGCTTTTCTGTCCTAAAGCCCTGTAGTGGGTTGAACCTGAGTTGATGGACAGTCTTTTAGACTAATGACGCTTCTCACAATTTACATATTTAAACTGCACGGAAAGGCGGGAATTGCGTTTTGTCCCAGCTCGCCTGCTGGAAGGTGGAGGGGTCCTCGGAGCCGGGCCGGGGCCCCTACCCTCCTCCCCTTTTCCCAACGCCGCGGCACAGACCCTGGGCCACTGGGGGGAGGAAATATCCCAGAGCCGCAGGCAGCTAAACCCAGCCATGGACTGCTCACAGCTAAACCCATCCAGCGCGGCTTCTGGGGACAGGCGGGTCCCTCTCCTCTCCACACGCAGAGCCGGCAGAGCCAGTGGGAGCCAGCGTAGCCTCCTGTCTGCAGCCAGCACACTTCGTGCTGAACTGAAGAAGACACCACGCAGCCAGCAGCACAGAGGGAGCGAGGCTTTCTCCACCGTAAAGCCTGAACAAGAATACCCTTCAGCATGGCGGCGTCAGAGCCAGAGAGAAAGTGAGTCCCGTGGGACGGAGCTGAGCATGGCGACGGGAGAAAAGAGGGCGGTGCCGCGATTCTCGCGCGTAGCTTAAAAAACTTCTTGCATGCCGTGGTAAGGAACTGTAATACCACAAACTGTTTGTCTCTTTAATCCATTTGAAGTACATGGGGGGACGAAAAATTCACATGTGGCCCATGAAAATTGTGAAGAGTGCCTACGCCAGGCAATATAGAAGCAGTGAGAGGCTTTTAGAGACTTGTGGCGAAGAAAGCCTTTGTGTTCAGGCCAAAATAACTCATCCTTAAAAAGATTAATAACCTCATGTAATAGCCTATGTTTGGCAGTGTGAAAGAACTGCGAGTTTTTCATGGAAGAGATGTTTTACACCACAGCAGATTGTTTCTTTCCGGGCGGGTCTGCTGTTGGTGGCAGTTTGGGAACCACGTGCAGCTGAAGAAAACCCTTTTTTTCCTTAAGCATATGAAAGAGACTTATCAAGAACTGCAACACTGACTAAAATCCCATGTTCTGTTACCCTTTGTGTGAGTTGGGTAAAAGGAGGAAAGGGGGAGGAGGTTTGCTTTAATTTCTTGTTATTTCTCTTTACTTTTAATACTATTAGTAATAAAACTCTTTCTTTGTACTGCAACTGTTTAAATTTTGTGCCTGCTTTGCTTTCTGCTAATTCTTATCTCACAGAAGGAAAATAAGTAAGTAATGGATATTTTAAACCAAACCACTGCGCTTAATTGGTGTTTCCGCCCGGGTTCCGAACTGAACCCGCTACAAGCCCCCTTTTGATTCTCAACATATGCATCACAACCCTCCCTGCCTCTAGTCTTCCTGATAATCCTGTGGTGGGTGGTGGCACCAATACAGCCACTTTCTTCTGAAGATTTCTATCTCAATAACTGTAATTATTTTTTTAAGAACCCTGCAGAATACTGTATGATGTTCATTTATATGTATCTTACAGAAATCTGATGGGCAAGTGCAGTTTGAGAGGTTTTCTCATTCAAAAATCTTGAAAACTGCAGCAAGGTCTACAAAAGAAATTTATAAAGTATTGGTATGAATATGGTTTAGTCCAGTGGATTAAAGATGAACTAGAACCTACTGACATAGCTTTCATTGTGCCCCCTCACCTTACACCAGAAAAGGTTATGGACACACAAAATACTAAAGGCAGCTCTTTTAATTCAAGTTGCTGACGTTACCACAGAGAAAAGTTTTAGCATCTCTCTTGCAAGAGTGAGAAAGGTCTCATTTTACGCCATAATGAAATGTGTTGTACTTTCTGACACCCTTAGAATCAAGGCTTCTTGATGGGCATACTGAACTTAGGGGAGAATAAGCACATGATTTTAAATCTACAAATTTGAAGTTCACTTCTGTAGTTGTACAATAGTTTTTCAAAGACTATATCTCCAGCTCCATAGAGCTGCCCAGACAGTAAAGAAGTTTCAATTACATTACCGCAATGTATGTCTGTTACTCAGAAATAGGTGCAGACACAAGTCTCTTAAGACTTGTGACCTAACTCAGCTAGTCCTTTAGCTTAATCATAAAAAATGTACCTATTACTCCAGGGAGGACAGAGGGGTATGTATTTTGGCTTCTGGATGGCCTTTCATAACAGTAAACATTACATTTAGTGTGTATAAACATCTATAGCGGCTGCAAAAAAAAATAAATTGTAACACTAGGGCAGGGGAGTGATCACCTTGGATCTCAGTACAAGAAAAGAATTCTTGCCAACAGATCACTTCTGCTCCTTCTTTTCCTTTCCTTGGAAACCTGGGAGAGATTGCCAACAGATCACTTCTGCTCCTTCTTTTCCTCATGCTTTGGCATTTTTTTTTTTGGTCATGCTTTGGCTTTTTAGCCAGGATGAAGTCACATATGCAATAGCTATGGTTGGGGAAAATTCCTAATGTTTTGTGAAGATGGTGCCATGTGACTGAAAATCTGAAGGCAGAGCTCAAGGAAGGGCACAGAGGAAGTGGGAAAACAATGGATCTCATCACAGGGAAGATGAAGTACCTGACCTGGAGTGCTGGTACATTTCCAGAGGAGACTGCACGCAAGCACATTTTGGGGCCTGTTAGTGCAAACCTCTATATCTCACTTTTTCACTTCTCTTTTATTAACTATGCAAAGGTGATCGGCCAACAGTGGAAGAAAGTTATGTCATGGTTTAGTATAGTTTGGGTTTTTAGTAAAGAGGGCTTCAGCCACAGAAGTGATTCTCTTGCAAATAGGTGCTTACAGCTTTCTCTATGACTCGACAGAACCAATCAACTGGCTAGTTTGAATATTGGCAACTTTTTAAAGCCACTTAAGAAGCTTGACACGCCTCTGTGATCCACATTTAAGAACAAACAGAGCCCGGGAAAGCCTCTCTTGCTTCCGGCTTTCGGACAGGTAACTGGGGACTCGCAGCGCGGCCAGTGGGGCCAGGCTGGGCCCTGCTCGGCCTGGGCCGGGCCGGGAGACAGCCATCCTGGAGCCATGCAGCCCTGCTCCACCCGCAGCCCTGCTCCATGCAGGTGGCCCTGTGGCGCGGCTCGGTCAGGCCCCCCAGTGCGGTCGAAAATTCATCTGAGGCCGCTGCCTGACAAAGACCATGTGACCAACAGCGAGAGGTGAATTCCAGCTGCAAGGCCCGGGTGAGATGAACCTTTTTAGCGTTTTAAGTTCCTTCCAGAACAGATGAAGCCTCCAGATATCAATCCTCTCCCGAGTCAGAGGAAGAGGGAAGGTGAAGGCAAGTGAAGAAAACACCATAATGTCACCAAAGTCAGTGAAGAACGAAGAGCTGAAACCCTGAGGGAGGAGAAAGAGGAGATGGTTCAAGCTTAGAAGCTGAAATTCTGTTGTAAAGCTATGGTGATGGACTATGATACATCAGAGTACCCATTATAATTTCATGAAGCATGGGGGGGGGTGGAGCGTTCAAATTGGCAATTGTGAGCAAAAGTACCTGTGCTGAAATAAGCAAATGTTGAAGTAGCTGTGATTTGATGGTAAGCTTGGACAGAGAGAGATGAAAGTGATGAAGAGCCTTGCTCCCAGGGAAGAAGACCTCTGTTCCTAGAGATGAAGATGCTCCCAGAGATAGGTGAAGAGAACCTTTGCTTCTGAACAGCTCATCCTTAAAATGGTACCCCAGTAGCTCAAGATTGGACCCTCGAAAGCAGTTGTGGGAAAGCTGTAAGTCAAGGGAAGGGACTCTCACATGCAAGCAGAGAACCATCCCGGGCGGCTGTCTCACTGTGATACTGAGAGAACTGTTTCTTGTGGAGATGTGTCCTCTCCATAGCATGAGCAAGAGAGACTCCTCTCCCTAAGTGAACTGAAAAAGATTATTATAGAGGTGGTAAACTGACTGAAAATCTCAAGGGTTGTCTTTACGTTGTCAGTGGGACAAGAGAGAAAGGTGGGGGGAGGAAAGTGTTCTGAAGGTTTAGTCTGACTTTTTTCCTTTCTTTTAGGTCTGTTAAGAAACTTCTTTATATTCTCTTATGTTTTGTGCCTGCTTTGATTTTCTCCTAATTCATATCTCACAGAAGGAAAAAAAAAGTAAGTAATGGATATTTTGAACCAAACCAGCACACTTAATCGGTGTTTCCACCTGGTTTATGAAGTGAACCTGCTACAAGCTTTTAGTAAGGCACTGCATAACTCCTCTTACCTTCCAGGAAGTAGCTTGAAGGAATTCCAGCAGCTTCCTGTTCTGTAGTTATCCTTTCCTTCCTTCATACACCAAGGGGAATCAATCCTGCATTAAAAAAAAGCAAAGAAAAAAAGGAGGATTCCTATGAATCTGCCATCCAGACAAATTACTGAGATGACAGATGCAGAAGGAAAGGTTTTCATCCTCCTTTTATTACCTTCACATTGCCTACTGTTCAGCTCAGTCACCAAAGCTTTCACTTCTCTCTCACTTTATCATACTGAGATAATAACTTAATTCAACTTGTACTGTCATGCAAAACCTTTGAGATGACCTCTGTTAAACAAGAGTACTTGTCTAACTGCAAGCCCTCAAAATCTTTTTGAAGTCACAATCAATGCTTTGTATGATAAACTGGATGAAAATGGCTCTTTTAGCTTCAGAAGTAAAAGAAATGCCAACTTGATGGGGAGTTTTTCTGTTCTCAACACATCTTTTTCTTCCTATTTTCTGATAAGCAACTGTATTCATTTAGTATTCAAAACAAAAGTGTCAAACAGTCTCAGTGAAAGCATGTGCCTGTCTCAGTCTGAATCAGACCTGACCATGCTTTGCTACTGTAGAACATGCAGTGTCTCTTGTTCTTTTGTTAGTATCATTTTTGTCCATAAATCCTCATTTGAAAAAAAGAAAAAATCAAACCAAGGTAGACAGCACATAAAATCAAGCAGCAGCAGAGAAGCTTCAGAGCTCTCTTCAAAGTATAGGAAAAACAACAAAAAAGAAGAAACGAAATTAAAAGTATTCTTCATAGGAGGTCACCTTACATAAAACTGTAGATAGAAGTCCAGTTCTTTAAATCTACTTGAAATCACTGTAGCCCTATAACCTTCTTTAGAATCACACTCACTTGCACCAGTAGAGGTTTTGGCTACAAAGCAATTCTAAATGGCTTTGCTGTCACTGAAAACAAAACCTACCACAAGACTCTCACTACACAACACATAAAGGTATGACAATGGATGACACACTAAGAGACACAATATTCCAAGTCATTTCACCATGCACATTTTTAGTCAGACTTTTAAAACTGACACGGAGATTTCAAGGGAGGTCAAGACCTTGGAATTTCACCTAGCCCTCTAAAAAACCACAAGGTACATTTCCTCAGATTAAGTTCTTGTTCAGGTAAATGCAAGACCAATTCCAGGTTTTCCTTTTGGCCCTAAGCTAAACTCTGAGTGCCTTTTTCCTCTTCCATTAGTATTTCCACAGAAAGGCCCACCTTACACACCACCACTGTGCACTGAAAATGCAGCTCAAAATGTGAGCTGTCATTTTCTTGCCTCATATCTCTGCTGAGCATCTCACACACATCAGTACTTGGCTGATGTTTCAGCCTTAACATGCTGCCAGAGAGGAGGTCCTCACAAGGAGCTAACGTGAGAGGATTCAGCACAGAAACAGTCTAAGTGTTTTACACTCTGTCACTCCTCCTCACCACCAACAGAGGGTGGAGCCTGACCAGGCATCCAGCCTGAGAAATCCCAGTCTGTAAAGCAGTCATACTTCCAAACTTCAGCAGCAAGAGCAAGACATTGACCTGGCAATGTGGTTGCAGCAAAGAAAATTCTCAACAGATTCTTCCTGGTGGGGGTGGTGGAGTGCTGAGGCAGGAGCCCAGGCAAAACGAGGAATGAGGTTTTCTAACTGCAGCTGGACAAGGAAGGCCTTGCACAACCTCATCCAGGCTGGGAACGGTGAACCCCTGGGGTTGGACTAGAGACCTCCAGAGGTCCCATCCAGCTGAACTACCAGATGTTATCAATCAAAGATTGCATTCAACCTAGTACAGAAAAAAAACCCACCAACACATTAAATCATCATGAAGGTATTTTACATATCTTGGCCCTGTTACAGTGGGGATTCTGTAACACGATGTATCAAACAAGGAGGCCGTGGAAAAGAAATAGATATGGAACGATTCTTGGTAGATGTTTCAGAGATGTTTATTTCTCCAGCCGCATGGCCGGGCTCTGCCGAGGAACTGTCAGTGTCACAGGACCCGAGGGTCCTTGCCCGTGCAGGGGAACACAAACCAACCAATGGGAACGAGGCTGACCAGGGGTAGGGAAACCCCGTGTTTCCCGCCCCAGGGCCCCTCTCCCAGGGCTACATGGCGGGGGGAGGGACCCCGACATGGCCCCAATATTTATTTGTTTTTAATAGTGTCTAAAAAAAAAACATTGAAAGAGCAGAGCTTTACTATAGTAAATAGCTTGGAAGGGCACTACCATCTTAGGGGTTTTGACTGCTCTATCAGCTCTTTCCACAGTTCTTTATCCAGGGCTGGAAGTGATAGCTCAGTTTTTTCTCAAATCGTATCTACTGGATTTATCTAAACGTTTTCATGATAAACAGTATGCACTGTGCTGTTCCAAGCTATTTACAAGCCCCAGACCGCTCTTAACACATTCCTGCCTTCAGTCCTACCTCCAGTGAGTCGGCTTTCCGGGCTCATCAGGGATCCCCTTCTCCAGCTGATGGCAGAAGAGAGCCGAGCTCAGAAGAGAGGAGCTCAGACATCTTCCGTTCCTCGTTGCAGAGCTTCAGCAGCTTCACAGCATCTTCTGCTGCCAAAGAACAGAATCAGATCAGAAATGAGAACATGAACTGTGCCTTCAAGCAAACGTTATCACTTTATACACACAGACACTCCCCCCCTCAAAATACCCTGCAGTGAAAAGAAGCAGATAATGAAGCTCAGATCCATAATAATGATTAATCTCCACACTTTCCACAGAGCCATCCTTGAAACTGATCTGTGCTTGGGTACTACAGGTACAAATCAGTCCTGAAATACCAGATCATCGTTTCCAAGGAACAGTCCCATACCAAAGTGCAGTCTTAGCAGGGCTGAGCCATTTTGGTGCTATGCAGTACCTTTCAACATCTGGCTCTACACAGACCTTCTCTTTATTATTCTGAATTCTTATTTTCACCGAATCACATCTGGGTAGGTTGGAAGGGACCACAGTGGATCATCTGCTCCAACCTCCCTGCTCAAGCAGGGCCATCCCAGAGTACATGGCACAGGATTGTGTCCAGATGGTTCTCCAGTGAGGGTGACTCCACATTTTCTCTGGGCATCCTGTTCCAGTGCTTGCTCACAGTAAAGAAATTCTTCCTCCTGTTCAGGTGGAACTTCTTGTGCATCAGTTTCTACTCGATGCCTTCTTGTTCCATTGCTTGGTACCACTGAGCAGAGCCTGGATCCATTCTCCTGACACCCTCCCTTCAGTTATTCGTAGACACTGATGAGGTTCCCTCTCAGCCATCTCTTCTCCAGACTGAACAGGCCCAGCTCCCTCAGTCTTTCCTCATAAGAGAGATACTCCAGTCCCCATATCACTTTTGTCACCTTGCTTCTCCAGCGGGTGTCAGGGTAGTTAAAGTCCCCCGCCAGACCCAGGGCCTGTGACTGTGAGGCTGCTTCAAGCTGCCTGTAGAAGGCCTTGTCCACTTTCTCCTGCTTGGGTGGCCTGTAGCAGACACCCACATCAGTGTCACCCTTACTAGTCTGCCCTTTAATCCTAACCCCTAAGCTCCTGACTTGCTTGTTGTCCACCCAAAGACAGAGCTCGGTACATTCCAAGTGTGTCTCTCACAGAGGGCAACTCCACCACCGTACCCCCCTGGTCTGTCTATCCTAATGTAGCCCTTCATGACAACACTGCAGTCATTCAAGCTATCCCACCACATCTCTGTAATTGCAATAAGATCAAAGCCCTTTGACTGCACACATCTCTAGTTCCTCCATTTTATTAGGAAAGAAAATGTGCTTCAGCTTTAGAAAGAACAAAGGATGAATAAGCGTGTGCCCTCTGAGGTCCATAGGAAATATTCCTATTGCACTAAACTGGTGGTGCCACAAACTAGTCAGGTTCTAAAAGCTCATTACTGTGAGTACAAAACCAGAAATGCCCTACACAGGAGGACAATCCCACATGGTTCACAGGACAGCTCAGTAAAATACAACTTTACCCCTATTCCAGTGATCCCTGGCCCTGTACAAGCCATTACTCACATGACGACCCTGCAGCCCCACGTAGCTCCATCAACAATACCAGGTTACTTGTAAGCAGTATGCAGAGATGTTTTACAGGCACAAGGACAGTACAGCCCCCTCTCCCAAAGCCACACCAGGCGAAGTGTGGCACCTGAGTGCTGCATCCATCATGGCACCCACATGCAACAGAGAGCCAAGATCCAGGGGCACCAAGATGGGAGAGTTATGGGATGCTTGCACTCTTTCACAGCACCCAGTGTGGATCGGCTTTCTTATACAGACATGTACAAGCCAGCTGTGTGCCAATGGCCTCCTGTTTAGAAATAGTGTGGCCAGCAGGACTAGGGAAGTGATTCTTGCTCTGTACTCAGCACTGGTGAGGCCACACCTGAAATACTGTGTCCAGTTCCAGGCTCCTCATTTCAGGAAGGACATTGAGGTACCGGAGCAGATCCAAAGAAGAGCAATGGAGCTGGTGAAGGGTCTGGAGCACAAGTCTTATGAAGAGCTGCTGAGGGAGCTGAGGTTGTTCAGCCTGAAGAAAAGGAGGCTCAGGGGTTACCTTATCACTCTCTACAACTACCTAATAGGAGGTTGTAGCTAGGTGGGGATTACTCTATTCCAGGCAACCAGTGACATGATGAGAGGACATAGCCTTAAGCTGTACCAGGGGAGGTTTAGGTTGACATTAGGAAGAATTTCTTCACAGAAACGGTGATTAGACATTGGATTAGAACGCCCAGGGAGGTAGTGGAGTCACCGTCCCTGGAGATGTTTGAAGAAAGACTGGACGTGGCAGTCAGTGCCATGGTCTAGCTAACAATGTAGTGACAGATGACAGACCGGACTGAACGATGTCAGCGGTGCTTTCCCACCTAATCGATTCCGTGTGCTGACACACGTT
>NW_008237619.1:11467719-11481199 GCF_000691975.1 Corvus brachyrhynchos | reverse complement strand
CCCGGGCTCGGTCGCCCTTCGGGGACCCTGACCTGGAGCCTGGCGTTGGCAGGCGGAGGCGGCATCAGCTGCGTGCTGCAGGATGGCGAGGTCTTCGAGAAGGCGGGTGTGAACGTGTCCGTCGTGTCCGGGCTCCTGTCCGAGGAGGCAGCGCGGCAGATGCGGAGCAGGGGGAAATCCTTGAAGGCCAAGGACGGTAAGGAGTCCAGCGGGCAGTTGGGATAGGGAACCGGAACGTGTTCACCTGAGTATTCCCATGCAGGTACTCTGAAAAGCAACCTGGCATTTGAGCAGAACATGAGGAAGGCCAGACTGATTAAAGCTCAAAGGTTTTCATTTGTATCAGTGATTTCTAATCAGTAAGCCTGACAGGTGGACTGTCATATCCCTAAAAAGCCAGGTTCCGGAGTACTTCTCCCTCTGTCTTGCTGCTATAAGGAGTGTATTGTAGGCACCGGTGGTTTCTCAATAATGACGCTGTAGCTCAACAGTGAAACAGTGCAGGAATAATGTACCAAAGAGGTGGAGAAGACCAATACCACCTGAAGGCTAAAGAGGACTCAATGCACGTTGGTGTAGCAAAGGGTAACTGTGAGGACTGGGGGTGGCAGAAAGCCTTAGCAGTGCCTTATGTTTTAAGTAGCCTTCATTTAGTGGGTTCTCCAAAGTATTGTCACATTTTAGAACAGATACCAAAGAAGGAGTTTAATTAAGTGCACAGAAGTGTATGGATGAGAAGTAAATTGCCCACTGATTAATAATTATGGCAACCCAACATGAGACATTTTCCTGTTGTGGTTTGGAGCCTAAGGGAAAATAGTGATGTTCCTTAACTGGTAACAAGTGAAGTTTATTGAAAAACTGAAGGGCTTTCTCTGTGCATCTTTTTATCTAGGGAAGCTGCCTTTTTGCGCCATGGGTGTGAGCTCTGTTATCCATCCAAAGAACCCTCATGTTCCAACCATGCACTTCAACTACAGATACTTTGAAATTGAAGAAGCAGATGGTAAGGATTATAATCCAGTGAGGAATGTATGAAATGTGTGACTCTGCACAAAAGAAGTGAATGCATGGCTGGGGTAAGAGATCGAGAACCAGTGCAGGTTTGCTCCCAGCTGCGCCAAGAGTCACCAGCCCATCTTGTGAAACTGCCATCCTGTAGTCAGGATCAGTGGTCCAAAATGGTTTTCACTCCTTTGAAGTTTGTTTCGTCTTTACCTGAAGTCGCTTATCATCATGCTACCTTATAGTCAAATCTTTCACTGTTGAAGTTTAGGGACACCACTGAAAAATGATTTTGTTTTGTATTGTAAAAGTAGTTGTTAGTTCTTGATGAACCACTAGCAACATGTTGCTGTTCTGAAGTTTGAAAGAAAAATGTTGCTGTTTACTTCTGCTATAGGAACTAAACAGTGGTGGTTTGGTGGTGGAACTGACCTCACTCCAACTTACCTGAATGAAGAGGATGCCGTTCATTTCCACAAGACTTTGAAAGAAGCCTGTGACAAGCATGATCCAAAGCTGTATCCCAAGTACAAGAAATGGTATGTGGGGGGAGATGTGCTTGGGGGGAGCAGAAAGCAGCACTGGATGTTGGCAGTTAAATGTATGCTAGGAACTGTAGGTTCTGCTGCCTTTTGAAAAGTATCAGAAAGCCCCTAATGAAAATCAGAAGTGTACTGGGCCAAAATGTTGTCTGAAGAAGTATCTTATTTACAGAATCCTGGATTTTTCAAATCAGATGGCTGACAACTAGGATCGTAAGTCTATAGCCCAAAGAAAAACCAAGCTGACTCTTCAAGATTTTGTTGCAGTATGCAGCTTAAAATTCCTTTTAGTCCCTTGTGTTAAACTAGGACAAGACTTCTGCCTCCTGCACTTGCACAAATTCTGTTTACAGTGACCTCATGGTAAATGTGCATGATTCAGTATGAGCTCTTGGCCCATCAGTGCAGTTCTGAAAAATCCCACTTTTGTTTTTCTGCCTTCAGTCTGGCCTTCACAGACTTTTTTTTTTCTTTTTTTTTTCCTAGTTTCCAGTAAGTAAAGGACCATGTCCTTAATGTAGAATCTTCATCATTTGATGAAGCTGTGTTTTTTTTCCCTGGTGACACATTCACTGGGAATTCAACAGCTTCTTTTCTAAGATGCAAACTTTGAATGTTCTTTTTGAGCTGAGAGATACAAGTGATGGGATCCTCCACTATTAAGTGGGAACTTGCTGCTCTGTGTGTGATAATCCTATCTGCCACAAGCTGTGCATGCAGGAAGGTGGGGGTACCCTTTTGTAAGCTACTAGCTCTTGTCTGAGGACAGGAGATAAAGTGGGTGTTATAGTTTGGGTGGCAACCACTTAGTAGAGAGACACATCTTAGAGCCTTGAGATTACAGTCTTGTTCTCTGAGGATTTTTTGCATGGTAGTTTAGAGAATCTGCCTTAATGGTCAGGTTCTTTGCAGTCTAAGTTGGCTAGCAATGCCAGCTGCAGGGAGTAGGAGACTTTTTCCCACTTTTCTAAAAGATAAAAGTTATTACATTTACCACATTGTCTACCTGATCTAGGTTTAAGATTTTTGTCAGGCTTATTCTCTTTTAATGTTTCTGACTCAGCATTTTTTCCTAACTCTTCCTGCTATCACAACATAAAAACCACTGATCATCCCAGTGAATAAAAAAATAGCATAGGTTATCTGTTCCATCTCCATGTCTCCTTTGTTACAGCCATGCCATATATAATGCTTGAGAATGATTGTGGATATATGGAAAAATGGTCCTGTATGGAAAACTAGTCCTAAAGGAAAGCAAGGTTTTCTTGATGTTGATGGTTTCTGCTTCCTATTTCCCTTTGCTTTCTCCTCCATGTGAAGACTTGCATGCCCAAGCAAGGAATTATAAGCAAGATAGGGTTAAGTTGGTTAAGTTAGGTGATTTCACAACTAAATATTCCCCATAAATACAAAAGAGATTAATTGCTTTCCTATAGTAGGATAAGCTGCCCTTACTCATATACTTACTTTACTTACTTACATATACTTATTCATACCCTTACTTTATAAACTTAAACATGAGTCATGAAAAGCCACTGCTATAATGACTCCATCTTCCAAGTTTTAACTGTTAAAAAGCCTTTTTTCAAGAAAGGGTACTGTGACAGTTGCTTTCTTATCTGGTCTTGGCACCTTAGATTACTTTTGTTTTGATGAAGAAAATTCTTTTACTTGAGTGGCAAAGAGAATAAAGTGATTCTTTTTCAAGTTTGAGTTCATATGAAAGCTGTCCAAATAATTTGGGAAGTACCTATAATGCTGGGAATTCAATCTATCAAGAGCCCTTAGTTTTGAAAGTTTTGAAATCAGATGTCCCTGTTCTGAGTAGGTAGAGGATGTGGACTGGATTGATCCACATGGACGCATGCATCTGCCATGGTGTTCAGCAGCTGTGTGGTGATGTGTAGCTTCACAGAGACCATTTAATCAGAGCTTTTACTGCAAGTGACACGGGAGTGCTTTCCAGGTGGTGCTGCACCATCCTGGTTCTCCGAGGTCAGTGAAGCAGTGGGGCACCCAGCCCTGCAGGAACTGATTTGTGGTCGGTATTTCACATGCAGCTGTTTGGAGTTCTCTTCTTTCTTTGAATGCTGTGGACCATATTAGTAATCATCTGATGCTGCTTCTAGGTGTGATGACTACTTCTATATCAAGCACCGTGGTGAGCGAAGAGGGATTGGAGGCATATTCTTTGACGATATGGACTCTCCCTCCAAGGAGGAAGTATTCCAGTTTGTAAAGAGTTGTGCCAAAGCTGTCGTGCCTTGTTACATTCCCATTGTGAAAAAGCACTGCCATGACTCCTTCACACCAGAGGAAAAGCTATGGCAACAGCTTCGGAGAGGACGGTGAGTACTGAAGGAACAAAAGTATCCATAGGAGGTGGACTGTGCTGGCAAGAAAAAAATTTGAGCTAGTTCTTAATGGTTACAGGTTTATGTCCTGTTGTATGGCCAAAAAAGCTCACCAAGAGTTTCAGTATTTTTGTACATAGAACTAATTCTGAAATCCAACGCTAGATTGCTGAAGAGGGTGCAAAGAAGGCGTTTCCCACTCTCCCATGTTGCAACACAAACAACCCAAACAAAACGCCACAGTTTCTTTCCAACTCTGTCAAAAATCAAGAGAAGCTTCTGCTGTGTAACAGGCGAAGGGGTTTGGGTGTGCTTGGTGTCCTGAATCCTGCCCTCTCCTGCAGCCCAGAGATACTGGATATAGGGCTGCCCTGTCACATGAGGAGCTAAGGGTGAGGGAATGGTACTTCCTATTCAGTAATAAAGCAACACCCCACAAAGTCAGGAAATGACTGTACTTGAGTACTTTCAGCTCCTTACATACATATTTATTCCATCTGATCTTGGCACTGAAATTCCTGTAAAGGAATTAAGGATTCCTGTGAACGAATACAGAGGATTGGATTTTTTTATTATCTGGCATGGTCCAAGGTTACTGTAAAAGACTTTGGAGGATGCTGGTTAATGTGACCAACTGTTAATGCTGCAAAAGCTTAAGTACATTGGTCAGTACAGTTGTACTCTGTTCTCCACGTCCTGTGATTGTGGGAGCATATGGAGAAATGAGATTACATGTGCTTTGTGCTTAACTAGAGTCTTTAGTTTCTGCCTGTATTGCAGAGAAATCTGTGAGACTGGCATGGAAAAGTGTAAGCACTCAAGTTCAGATCACTGGCCTGCAGCCATTGGTCAGATAAGCAAGCGTCCTTGATTTGGTGGGACTGTTCCTGGGACCACTGGGCTTTCAGGATCCAGTCTGTTGATGGGATTTAGCAAACAGCAAAGTTTAAAAGGGGGAGGAGCTTTTCTAAGTTGCAGCCAGGACCAGCTCTTGAGGCCTGCCTATTTCCCTGGGTCTGTTCACAGGTTATTGGGCTATGTAAAGCTTTCCATTACTGCAAATGGATAAGAGCTTTTCCCTTCCTGTATCTTTAAGTGCAAACACCTCTGTACTGGCTATTAAGATAATCCCTGATGAATTGTCACAGTTCTGTTCCTATGCTGGGAACAGAAAATGGTGTATTTCATCACTTACAGGTCCCAGCCAGCACTCTGAAGCTATCTGACTTCTGCTGCTTTCCAGATCTCCCCAAGAAACAGAAAATACTTTCCTGACCTTGCTGCTTATGTGTCCTTCAGCACGGAGGACTGCACAGTAGAATTTTTCCTCTGGTTATTTTCAGTACCTTTAAGGCCCTTCTTTATGTCTGACACCCCCACAAAGAAGAGAATAACCGAGGTAAATGTGGTGTCAACCTTGCCAGCAGGGCTGAGGCCTGGGAAAAGTACAGTACAGCATAGGAGCCTGCAGAATGCTCTCCTTTGAACAGTTTGCCTGCTCCAGTCTCTTAGCTGAGGTCACTTCTTCCTGAGCTCTGTGGATTGACAAGGTCATATCTGCACTCCTATGCAGAGGATGCTAAAGAACAGTTGACCCCAACACAGCAGAAAGACAGACTGATTTTTTTTTTTTGAGGTCTGCCAGTTGAAGAAAACACTACCAACTTCTGCTAATTAGCTTGGTTTTTTTCTGTTGCATCTCTTCATTCCCATAGGTATGTAGAGTTCAACTTGGTTTATGACAGAGGTACAAAGTTTGGCCTCCTGACACCAGGATCAAGAATCGAAAGCATTCTTATGTCTTTGCCACTGACTGCAAGGTAAGGGTGTAGTTATGTGGGGTTGCAGTAGGCACTGTTCTTAGTAAATTACTTCATAGCATTAAATCAAAGGTCTCTCCTGGTGTCCAGTCTCTTAACAGTGGCAAGTTCATGCCTGATACAAGAACTGGACATGTAAAGTTCTCTATTCTGCAAATGCAGATGCTTCTCTGGTCTGCTGCACTCACCTAGTTGCCAGTAGTGTGGCATAGAGATTTTCTGGCCAAAAAACCTATGGTTTTTGTGCTTAGTTCCTCTTGATAGATTTCTTCTCCTCGCTTCATGGGTTTTTGTTTAGTAGCTCTTAGAAACCATGAGAGTTTCTGGCAGTCCTGATAAATGTGTGGCAAGGAGGTCCACAGTTTAACTCTGTGTTGTGTGAAAAAGTGCTTTTTGTTTTCTACTTGAACCTGATGACTTCATCTGACTTTTCACTGAGTAACATGATTTTCTTCCTGTTCATTTTCTCCATAACAGTTTTTATTTTACAGGCTTCTGGGGTTTTTTCATTGTCTATTTTCCAGGCTGACAAGTCCTGCTCTGTTTTTTTTTTTTGTGCAGTTGTTGTTTCATACTTGGGCCACTTTCTCTAGGCTTAAGTTTTCTGTGCCCTTTCTGAACTGGGGATAAGGAATAGACAATGTAAGCTGCATATTTGTATCCAAGATGCAGATGTGCCGCTGACTTATACAGTGGCATAATGATTTAATTCATTTTTCTTTCATAATCCTAATATTCTGTTTGCTGGTTTTGACTGCTGTTCAGCATTGAGCTGGCTTTTTCATACAACTGTTACAATGGTCTTTCCTGGGCAATAAAATCTAACTCAATCTGTGTGCACATTTTTTCTGTGTCCATCACTTCCCATCAATCAACAGTGAATTTCACCTGCCATTTTACTGCTCAGTTGCTTGGCTCAATACTGTTTTTAACTGCCCTTTTAGGTTTTAACCCATCTTGCTTACTCTTGCAACACCAGCAAACTCTGTCATTTATTGTTTATTCCCACTTTCAGGTTGCTTTTGGGTATGCTGAGTAGTACAGACCCTACCATGAATTCCATAAAGTTCACTAGTGACCTCCCTCTGCTAGGAAAACTGTCTGCTACCCCGTAACCATGAAGGCAGTGCTGTTCTCACCATATACGTTCATCCCACTGACAACACCAGATGTGTCCCTGACGTGGTGGTGTAGCATGCTCCTGTGTTTTGATTTCATTTCTGGGCTTGTCTGGGTTTGCTCTTTTTTATCAATGTAACTAGCTCACTTCACAGCATATGGGTCATTCCTAGGGGAAAAATGGAAAAAGAATGTACCCATCTCTCAGTGACTGCTGACACTTTCCTTTCTCTGTTGTGCCTCTTTCAATTGCCTTTTCAATGAAAAAAAGGGATCTTTCATCACCTTTAAAACCAAGATTCAACAAAGACTTGTAGAGCTTCTAGTTCAGATTCTGGGAAAAGGTCTTGTGTCCTCACTGTCAGAATTCTGTGGGTTCCTTTTCTTATTCATCTTCCTTGTGATACTACTGTGTCACAAGAGACTGCTAAAAGATTTTGCAAATAAACCTGCATTCTTTGTGGGGAACAGGGCACTGCTCTTTCCTTTTTCCTTGTCCTTCCAGCCTTTTCAGAAGTTGGTAAAAGATGAAGCTAATGTTGCTCCCCTCTCCTCCGGTGGCGCTGTTATTTGTGTTTACTGAACAAATGAACTTGTGATTTGTAACCATATCTGTTATCTGAGCCAAGATATCAACTTGTGTACGTAGCTTTGCATCCTTAGAAAAGGCAACTCCAGTCCAAACAGAGCCTGGTGCAGAAGAAGGGGCTGCCAGCTGGACTGAGTGAGTTTCCCCTCTCCTTGCAGGTGGGAGTACATGCACACCCCACCGGAGAGCTCCAAAGAAGCAGAAATCCTGGAGGTTCTGCGAAATCCCAAAGACTGGGTGCACTGACACGGATCATGAAGAAGATGGATTGCTTGCACTGAGCCATTCTGAGAGTACAGGAATGCCTGCAAACCAGCCCATTCAAACTGCTGTTCTGTGGTGTTTCAGTGCGTCTATTTATACTCTTACCTCGTGCCTTAATTATGTGGTAGACTTGTTAGAACTTGCAAATGTGTGAACTCATTCTTTTAGATTGATGGGCTAATGTTGTCACCCCCTGTTGCTGCTGCCTTGTGAAGGACTGGTGAAGGCCTCACAGGGCTACTACTCTGCATGCTTTAGAACTTCTTCAGCTGATTGGTTGACTGCAAAATTGCAAACTACTGTGATGTGTTCAGGGAAATGAAACCATTATCTGTGCCTAAATAGCACTGCTTACCCTTATAAAACGTTGGGATGCTTAAAAATGTTTTTTAAAAGAATAAAGGGAATATTTGATATGATTTAAACCCTAATCTGTCCTTTTGGGAAGCTGTGGAAAAGGTGGTACTTAATCACATGTATTTTGGTGTTGTCCTATTAATTGTAGAGGGAGGAAATGGTTTAAGATGTGCAGCATGACTTGGCTGATCAGTATCTGGGAGAATGTGGGTTGAGGTCCCACTCTTACCGCATAAGAACAGAAAGGTGGCTGTCTGTTTGAGGAGAAAATCAGCATTGAGCATCTGTGCTGCAATCGTGACAGCAGAACAGAGCTGCTCCAGCCAGCTCCATTGCCAAAGAAGTCAGTGGTGGATCAGGACGCTGCTGGGCGTCCTGACCTAAGGCATCCACCTATCCCTTCACGCTGCTCCCAGCTTTGGACTGATTGTCGTGTCTCCCAGCACGAACTTCGCTGAGGATGAGGACCCGATAGGGAAAAACAAGTGGGCGGCGGGTTCCATCTCCCCGTCTCGAGAGAAAAAAAGCACCAACTCCGCCTCCCCGTCGGGGAATCGACCCCCGGTCTCCCGCGTGACAGGCGGGGATACTAACCACTATACTAACGAGGAGTGGGATGAATGACTCGTGTCTCGCCGCCGCCACGTGGTAGCACCTCACCTGCCGCGGGTTCCCGGCGTGCGGGTGGCGGCTGGCCTGGCCCTGTGCCCGGGCAGGACGAGGAGACGCGCCGGCCCAGCTCGCTCTCGCTGTCCGCCCATGACGGCCTACGTCAAGCTTCCTGCTGCGGGGTACCGCGTTCCTTTCCGTGTTACCACTCCGCCCCTATAACAAAATAAAGTGATATTCTGCTAAATCAGCGATCTCCTCGCCTCCAAGGGGAAAAAAAACCCACCGACCTGGCCCGTACGGGGATCGAACCCGCGACCTTGGCGTTATTAGCACCACGCTCTAACCAACTGAGCTAACCGGCCAACTCACGCACGCCCTTCCAAGTACAAGCAGCTGAGGCAGTTCCAGGACCCGAGGGCAAATCTGCAGCAATACCGCGATGGCTCTTCCTAGACACTGCCTCGGCTGGTTTCACGCAGCCGTGGCAGAGCAGCAAGGGCACTAACCGGGATAACAAGCACTCCTAAAATATTGAGACTCTCAAACCTTTCGTTTTTCTCTTCCTGCTCCCTCCTCCGGTGTGCGGGCAGCAGTTACCGACGGCGCGGACGCTTCGGAGGAATCGTTCTCGACGCTTCCCTCTCTCCCTTCTTCCGGCCACGCCGCGGACGGGGGTGTGGCGGGAGGTATAAAAGGCATTGCCGCCTCCCCGTCGGGGAATCGAACCCCGGTCTCCCGCGTGACAGGCGGGGATACTCACCACTATACTAACGAGGAGCGAGGCGAGAGCGCCGCCCCCCACGGCGACCCCCAAGAGCCACCTGTGGGACCCCCGCCTGCCCCTAGTGCTGCTGCTGCTCCCGGCGCTGGGACACAGGAAAGGGAACCCTTCCCCTGGTGATAGGTCATTTGGATCATTTGTGAAATCAAGGCGTTGATTAAAAAATGCAGAAAATATTCCAGAATTGAATACTTCTGAGTCAGTGAAAAAGTTGTAGAGGAAGAGGACATCATGAAATTCCCAGCCCTTCCCTTCACAAGCCGTCAGTATGAGTGCTAAGTTGAGCTCCTCTCCTTTGTTGTTTCATTTGCCACTAACACGACCTATCATCAAATACATCAACAGAAAACATACCAGGAAGCCAAAAATAAGGTAATATCTGCATAGAGGAGCATATATAACTGTATCATGACAATACAAGAGCTTCCTCAAACCCGGGCAACATTTACCACAGACATTCCCAGACGCCGCAGAATGCTGCCGCTAAAGCAATGACCGATACAGAGTGTGAGGAGACAGTCACAGATCACGTGTAAGAAAATACGGAGTTAGGAAGGAAAAAGACAGGAGACATCTGATTGTAAAAGAGCAGAAAAACTCACATGGGCATGAAGAAGAAAGGAGAAGAAAGCCCCACAATAAAGAATTCTAAACAGAAAAAGCATAATTTACCAGTGACATGTTGAGCCTTAAAAAAAAGCGGGCTGTTCACAGAAAATAATTATTTGATTAGCTGCAGAACTGGAAGAATCTGCAAAAAGACATATACCTAAAAAAGCAACCCTGACATGGTCTAAATTCAACAGGGGCTGTTTTCCTTTCCATAGGCAGCACCCTTCAATCACTAATACTGTGGGACGCCAAGACTGGAGGTATTCCTTCATCAAAGAGACCACAGTCCTCAGGAAGTCGATCGAAAGATTCCAGGAAACAGGACTGAAGCAACACAATCACTCCAGAGGGGAAATGAAACGTGCCTGTTTTAAGCGGAATAGGGATTTTAAACTCTGTCTCATGCTTTCTCAAAAACACACTTCTAATGGATTTTGTTAGAATTTTAAAGTCAAGAAACGTCACGACAAAGACAACAGTCAGAGCAGAGAGAGACTGTAAAGTCACTTTGTGTTTCTGCTGTTTTGAGTAGACCTCATCTCACTGTAAAATAATTTCAGAGCCACTGGGATAAGACCTTTTCCAGAGCAGGAGATTGCTCGGTAAAGAAAGAACAACAGTGAATTTGTGTTACAGGAGCCAGAAGCTATGATGCAACTGCAATGAAACGCAGTGTCTTTCTGCAAGGCAAGGGCTTGCAGCCCTAACTCGGTATTATTACCAACCCTGATACTTTTTTGGGGTTTTTTTAAGGTTATCTCTAATTTATTGATCACTCAGTCCTTTAAAATACCATTTTGTAAGAAAATTATTGAATACTATTTCACTATTTTAAAAATGCAAGAAGCACAGTTGGTTTTGCTCCTATAATATATAGCTATTGTGTCATTACAGTTCAAAATACATTTCCAAATACATTTCCCAGTCTTTCAGGATAAGAAGGATGCCTAGGGAGAGATTTATCTTATTTTTTCTTTCTGGAGTAAGAAATAAGTAATTGTTTTCTCAACTGTTGCATCAGGAATGTACAAGTGAAAGGTGGTGAATTTTTGATGACAGATGTTTCTTTAAATGCAGTATTTACAACTAAATGTTTGAAACACGTGTTTCCTTTTGCCTTCCCCAATGAGTCAAATTTAATACTTTTAACATCTTTCCTTGCCCAGGAAAAACAACTGAGAGGAAAGTTAATGTCTTTACAAACAATTCGATGGGTGAAGGTATGGGTGTTAATGTCTTTGAAATTGGCCTTAATGTCGCTACTAACTTTGGGCAGCAGGTTTGTTGCAGAGCCCACACAGCTTGGCTCCTGAAACCCACAAGGGTCTGCACAAGCCTGAGTTTCTGAGCTTTGGGGTAAAACAGTAGGTTCGAGGGGGGAATATGTGATAGGCGGTTCGGGAAGGCTGTACCTTCCTGGTACCTCAGACAATGGGGAAAGGAAGAGGGCAACATGCGGCCGGGAGTTTGGGATAAAAGGAGGCTGCGCCCTCCAAAACTTCGAGAGGGAAGATTTTGT
Organism: Corvus brachyrhynchos; assembly: GCF_000691975.1. Taxonomy (NCBI): domain Eukaryota; kingdom Metazoa; phylum Chordata; class Aves; order Passeriformes; family Corvidae; genus Corvus; species Corvus brachyrhynchos. The sequence continues at coordinate 11,469,625 of NW_008237619.1, read as the reverse complement.
GGGGTGGACTCTCTCTCTTTATTTGAATAAAGTTGCAGGACTCCTCTGTCTCCTTTTTGGACATAAACTTGTGGCGTTTGTGGATTTTCCTGACACAACTGTTCCAAGAAAACCAATATAACTTAACTTTGTAATATCACATAAGGAGAAGAACTTGTCCAGGAATGAGGAAAGGGTAAGATGACACTTTCTCCGTCTCAGTTATGGTACATTGTGGGTAAGTGATCATGTCCATATAAATAATTTTTGAACTTCAGTTTAGCCAAGAACTCTTCTACCATATAATGGTTTTAATTAACTTTCTAATTAATTGTTTTTAATTAATCCGAAGCAGTCTACTAGTCATAAACAGTATGATTTTCCACTTTAACCAGAAAGTAGCGAAGTTTTTTTTTTTTACAGACTCCTATCGTTAGAACAGGTTGGAAAAATCACTGACACTTTTAAGTTTTGCTAAACGAACCCTGATGAGCTTCAGTGAAGAAAGCCTGGGGGAGAGAGGTATTGCTGAAAACTGGACACCCGGAATGGAGAATTTATAGCCTCCAAGGACATGTTGCAGAAACCAGAAGATAAAGAAGAAACTAACAAAGACAATTCAGCCTTTGTGCTAGAAACTCCTTATCAGGGAAAAACGTAATAAAAAGACTGAAAAGGTGCATCATGAGAAATCAATAACCAACAGGATATAGAACACTGATTAATGAAGAGAATGATACAGTTTATAACCAATGGACATTCATTTCTTCGTTTTATAAAAATGTATAAATAAGTGAAAAGTTTTTAAAGTGGCCCTGCATCTAGGCAGAGCTATCCCCACGCACCCCAGTGCTGTCAATAAAGCAATGCCTACTTTCTAAAACTAAAAAATAGTGCTTGATTTATCCCGACGTTTTCGGCAACAGGTGGAGCAAAACGACACACGTACATGCGAGAAACTGGTTACAAACGTGTCCTAAAAACGCCAGCTCCTAATGACACCTTTCTAGAGGTTCCTGATTTCCCTCCCCCCCCGACTCTGTAACGCTACAGGAAATTTATTTTAAATTATTCCTCCCCTCCTTCCCCCTCCGTTTTTGTTACTTTATGGGAAATCGATTACACAGTGCTGCCTTTTTAGCAAGAAAAACGCCACTAACTCCCCTTGGGAGACTACATGGAAGTTCTGAACGTAAACCACCCAGCAAACCACGCCTCTCGTGGATTACCAGATGGCAGACAACAGGTCGATGGATTTGGGGGCCAGGGGGTGGGTTTCCCTCTTAGCCACACCCTTCAAATCCGCTCCGTGAGGCGGGACTCACCGCAAACCTCGTCTTCGAGCTCAGCGGAAGGCAAACGCAGGGGTCGCGGGCCGCAGGTAGCCATGAAACCTCGGTGGGGTCTCCCTTCGTGCCGGCTCGGGCACGGCAGCACGGGCGGCTCCCGGAGGGTGTTCGGGCCGCCGCCATTTCCCTCAGGCGGTTCCCGCCTTCGGGGCCGCCACCGGGCGAGAGGCTTGCAGCGCGCTCCTCGTTAGTATAGTGGTGAGTATCCCCGCCTGTCACGCGGGAGACCGGGGTTCGATTCCCCGACGGGGAGGCGGCGATGCCGTTTTGCCGCGCCGTCGCCGCTTTACTTTTCCCCGGTGAGGTTCCCATCGATCGCCTTCCTACCGGGAACACGGCTGCAGGAGTGCGCCGAAGAGAGCGAATATGCTCTTTCTCCGGGCCGTCGAGAGACGACTCCGGACCTCCCGGCCCCGGCTGCGGGGTGGTTGCGCCCGGGACCCGGCCTTGCGCGGGAGTTGTTTGAGACAGAGAACGCTAAAACGGCAAGAAAAAAATAAACGCAAAAAACTCCTCCAAAAAAAAACACTACCAAAAAAAAAAAAAAAAACCCCCCAAAAAAACACAACCCGCCCCCC
>NW_008237619.1:11466226-11466668 GCF_000691975.1 Corvus brachyrhynchos | reverse complement strand
TGGGCAACACCTTTCATTCAGCCCCTCGCTTCCGCACGCCCGGCTGGACACCCTCCCCGCCCGCGGAACAGCCCCGGCTGCTGGCACCTGGGCCCCAGCGGCAGCAGCAGCATTTGCGCGGCTCTGTAGGCGAGCGTGGTAAGGTGTGGGCGCCTGCAAAAGGGCGGGGTTATGTCCCCTTGTGCTGATCGGACCCAAGGAAGGCGGGGGAGAAGCCGCAGCAGCGGCCCCCAAAACCAGCGGGTAGCTTCAAAAGAGAAGTGGCCCGTACGGGGATCGAACCCGCGACCTTGGCGTTATTAGCACCACGCTCTAACCAACTGAGCTAACCGGCCAACTCACGCACGCCCTTCCAAGTACAAGCAGCTGAGGCAGTTCCAGGACCCGAGGGCAAATCTGCAGCAATACCGCGATGGCTCTTCCTAGAAACCGCCTCGGGCGG
>NW_008237619.1:11461322-11466049 GCF_000691975.1 Corvus brachyrhynchos | reverse complement strand
TGCCGCGGCGGCCCGGAGGGCGCTGGCTCTAGCCCGCGAACAGAAAGGAGAGTGGTACCGGGGCAGGACAGCGGCCCAGCTGCCCCTTACAGCCTCCAGGCACTGGGTAAACGCCCCCGACAGACGTGCCTGAAACACCGCTTAGCAGCAGGAACCGCTGTTCTGTCACAGCCTCAGCGACCGTAGGTCAAGGCTATTCTCAGCCCTCCACCAGAGACCCAAGAATTTTGTGTTGCAAAGACCTGCTTACACCTGGACTGACAGTATTTAGAGTTTTGCTCAGTTCTGCGGATAACTGTGCAAACTGAAGTAACACCACTTATTTATTATTCCTTTAAAATAATTTGACTTTGAATGCCATTCACAGCACACTGTAGCAGTAATTTTGCCAGTTAATGAGATGGCATCTAGAGGTAGATGCTAGACCTTCAGAATTTCCTCAAAACTAATACTCAGGAAAAAAACCCCACAACAATTAGGAACTCAGGTTCTGTTTCATAGAAATATAACAGAAATCTACTTCCCTGCTTCAGTATGGATTTTGAGCAGGTATAAAAATGGTTCTTCACTTAAACAGAAAAAGTCCTCAAGAACAAAGGAGAAAGTGAAGTATTCTTTTAAGTCCTTCCTTACTTTTGTTACTTAAAATTCTAAAGTTTATATAGTTTTCTTATAGCATCGTGCTCAATTTTTTTTCTTCCTTCATGCCCATCCAACCTCACCACTCAACCTCTGAACTTTCCCGCCTCATGTCTGTCTCCCTTGCTCTTGTTTCACTTATGCCAGTGCATCTCCTGTCCTGAAAAGGAAAGTCTTCTAACTAGAAGGCATTCATACAAACAAGAAACAAGCACACTTTTGTTGCAAAACAATAAGCTTAACTTATAACTGTATTAATCTTTGGATACACGATCAAACATCAGTATTGAAACAAATTCTGGAAGTTGATAACTTTCCAGAACAGTTATAAAAATGTAGTTGTTTGTTCAAAATAAATGACCACCTCAAAACAGAAGTCTTATGTTGAAGGCTGCACAGTTACTTGTAGGTATAAATTACTTTCTGTTGGGTATTGCAAAAGATAATTAGATGCCAAAGAGAATTTTGAGGTCAGCCAGAGTGAGCTTCGTGAAGGTCTCTCCTTTGCCTGACAGAACCTGCTGGGCAAGACCTTTCTTCCTCTTCTGGAGTTGCAGGATCTTTTCTTCTACTGTTCCTTCACAGACAAACCTAAAAAGAAAAAATTAAAATCAAAAGACAAAAAGCCCCACCATCTCAAGTGCGACGAAAAAGTGTCAGTGTTATAAAAACACTTCCCCAGTAAATTCTGAAAGATTCATCTTACTTAGAAATTAATAATTAGCAAATTATGTGACTGACAAAACACACCTCTGAACAGAAACCAGCTGTCCTCATATCCAACTATGACAACATTTCAAATTTAAGTCTGATGCACTTCAGGACTCAAATCTGGTCATCTGAAGTAACAGTAATTCTGTGACAAAATCCTGTAAAGAATGATTGCTTGTTAACTGATGGGCACTTATTATACCAAAAACACTGTACCCAAAATAGCATTTTAGATTCCAGTCTTTGAATTTGCATTTATAGTAACTAAGTTAAATCTTTTAGTACTTAGTTACAGATGTTTTTTCTAAAAGTCAACTTTCCCACTTATTAGAACTCCACTCAATTAAGAGAGATGGTTTGGTGCCCAAACTGTTCTAAGGAATGAACAGGACATTGCCACTAATCCACAGGCTGAAAAACAAGAAACCCCTGCTAGCTGTCAGGACAGCAACATGCACGCAAGTGCCACACAGAACACATGAGAACGTTTTTATCTCAGTGCCCAAAGCTCAATGCCACTGTCAGACCTTGTGTCTAGCTCTAAGTAGAGCAACCAAGGACTCGTCTCACTGACTCAAGCCAGACAGTATGTAAGGAGCAGCTCCTCATTCTGCTAAGTAAAATGCTGACCTGTGTATCACAACATCCTTCTGCTGCCCCACACGGTAAATGCGGTCACATGCCTGGTCCTCCAGAGCAGGATTCCTGCAAGGTAAAAAGAAAAAAAAAATAGTTGCCTCATTTTCCTGCCTCCAGGGAATTCTGTTTTCTTCCTCTGTAGAACTAAAACTGCTCCCAGACTACCTTAGGTTTACCAGCTTGATGACCAGCATTCACCCTGACTGCATTTCCCTTTGCCCTAGGTAGAAGTATTCTACAACTCCACACAAAGCCAACTGCATGTCTGAGACCACCGGTCCATGTAGCCCCAAGTCTGGCCAACAGCTGGTACTCAGAGAAAGCTGAGTAGCTGGTGAGGAAAGAGAATGAAGCAGAAAGGCAAACCCCAGTGAAAGAGGCCATCACTCCAGAATATTTACAGAAGAAATGGGTCCATTTGACAAAATACTAGGAATACTTGTTGGTGACCAACTTCCATATTGTAGAAGCATCTCCTGAATGCTGCTACTCAGCAGCTGGTTTTGTATGAGGCTCATTAGGTTGCTTTTTAAGTTCTCATGAGTAATATTTAGTTGAAAAATTTTGAGACAACATAAATATCAGCAGCTGGCACACACTGTTTTCATATGTAAAACCCAAAGGTACTCTAGCTATGCCCAGTTACTGGCTATGCTCAACACAATCGATTTGTTTCAAGCCAAACTGCCTGTAGGCATTACTGCACCATATCCATGACTGCAAGAAATTAAGCCAGGGACTGCCAAGTCCCCAGTAGCCTTTTGTGATACAGAGCTGTGTACCTGTGCTTCTTTGCATTGCTGTTATGCTCTATTTTTTCTTGCCCCTACAGCACTGTATTTCATGGCACTGAGCACTGGACTGACAAATCAGTCTTGGTTGGAGGCTGTAGTAAAAACACTTTTCCACAACTAACCATTTGCCCCTACTATAAGCTAAACACTTCCCTCCTAACCCAGTTGCATCAGACATCACAATACAAGCAATGAGAAAGCAACCAGCATGCCCTAAATATCCTCTCCAAGATGGAATTTGTATTTCTCTTTACCAGTGCATGTCAAGGAGAAAGAGATGGTTTCCTCCAGTCAAGTTCAGGCCAATGCCTCCAGCCAGCAACGAGACCAACATTACCTTCAAAGGCCAAAGGAGAGTTAAGGAACCAGTTTACAGTCATGAAGTCAGACATCACAGCTGCTCATAGCAGCACTAGGGACTGTCTCCCTGCCCTGACTGCATACCTGAGGCCCTTTGGGATTGTTATTGAACTCTTCTACCACATCCATCCTCTGTTTGGGATTGACAGAACCGTCCACTGTGGCATATTTCAGCCCCAGGCGCTGCAGGTGCACAGCCACAACTTTGAGCATGCTCGTCCACTGAGAGACAACCACGCTGGAGGAGAGAACGGGGAGTTCACAACCAGCTCTCTGTGTACTGGAACAGTTTGGTCATTGCAGTGTCTCACCCAAGGGGCTACAACAATTCAGGCACCCTTCCCCACTGCAAACTGGAGCCCCTTCCCAATTCAGAAAGAGAGGCACCTGTAGGTGCCGTGGTAGAACCTGCTGTGGAAGGCTAATACCCAATAAACCTCACATAAATTTAATTTAATCTGTAACTTTCACCTCTGTTTTTGGATTTTACATTTCCACCTCCCAACCACAAATCTGAGTCACATCACTGAGCTTTTTCTGCAAAATGTAAAAATCAACAGCAACACCAAATTTAGATTCCCCATAGCCTCTCACTCCCCAATTTCTTGGACTAAACAGTTTGTGAGGCAATAATTTGTTTAATAGTGTCTTGAAAGGGAACAAAAGCAATGTTGGTTCTCCCATTATGAAGGGAATGCCTTTTTGGAAAAGGCTGGAAAAAAGCTTTCTACAAGTCTTCTGATCAATGCATTCCTTTATCTCTAACAGGTTCAGTTTTAATCTCTGCTTTAGTCCTCCATTTTTTTTGGGTTGTGGGGTGGGCAAATATTTCTCATCACAACCAAATTATTCCCAATCCTGTTTCTGGAGAATAGTCTTCCTGGGCCTCAAGGCCTGAGATTTCTCACACATTCCCTTATGTTTACACTTACCTGTATCCTAAACTCCCTTCTTTTATCTTAGACTTTTTTTTTTCCTCAACACTTGTGTTCAACTACTGCAGTACTGTCACCATTTTATCATACCGTGAGTTTTGTATTAAATTATTTTATTTTAAACTATTTCTGCTGTTGTCAAGAAACAGTGTGCTTCTCTCCATCACTATGTCTAAAGAAAAGGACACACTTGCCAACCTTTTCTGTGGCTCTGAGTGACTCTGAATAGCTTTCAATTCGGCCAAGAGTTGAGCTATCTGCAGGAAAAAAAAATCCAAAACATTAGTCTGTTTGCTCTCATAATCCAGCTCATGCTTGCATGTTCTTAATTAAAGTAGAAAGTGATTAAAACAGCTTTTCAACTGGAATTTCTTTTGTGCTTAGAGTCTGAAGAGATTTTAATAGTCATTGTTAAGAATACTACCACAGAAAACAGGGTCAGGACATCAAATCATACAAGCCTGTCTTACAGATTCCAGCCTTCCTATAAGAAGTTACTGCAACCTCTCCTCTTGTTGCCATCCCTTTTTCCTAGCTCTTCACAAACACCATGGTCTCACATGCAAGCTCTTCTGAACTTCTGTGAATCTGTTGTTTAAGATTTTCACTGACAGTTTTTCAGCAGTCACATTTTCACAACTTTATTAGA
>NW_008237619.1:11450121-11461165 GCF_000691975.1 Corvus brachyrhynchos | reverse complement strand
TCAGCAGGCTATCAACCTACTCATCTGATTTCATCTAAATTGGACACATAGCCTGATCTGCAATTACCAAGGTGTGACAATTCATGAGCCACTTAAGAGGCAAAATGCTAAAATCCAAGCTTCTCAAGGAAGGTAAGAATGCCACAACCAGAATACCTTGGTGCTCTCCCTGGTGATATCAAAGATATCTGTTTGAAAAGCTGTGCCATTGAGGTAGACTGTTGATTTGGAATCAGAAGTCTGGAGCTCAGAGAGTGTCAAAGCACCAAGTTGTTCTTCAATGGAGAGTGCAAGGCCTTCACTGTTCAAATTAACTTGATCCAGAGCCTGTGGAAAGAAAGCAATATAATAAGGGATCACAGCCAAACCTGAGATCAAATTCAGTGCTGATCCAGCCAGCACCATACCTGCTGAGGACACCAGCTTTGAAGGATACTATGCAATATGAAGACAGAACAATTAAGAAACACTACTGGATCGGACAACAGTCCCTTTGGACCTTTATTCTGCCCCCAAAGGGGCAGTGTATGGAAAGCATGTGATCTTAGCCATTTCCTGTGGTCCAGTCTCCTCCAACTGCCCCCAGCATTTAACAACTGCAGGATTACAGATGTTAGAACATAAATTCCTGCCTGTTCCCCTAATAGCTGAACTTCTCCACAGCTGCTTTATGTGACAGAGCCAAGAACTCCTGAAAGATCAGTCTCCTTCAGGCAAGGCAACCTCAAAGCACTTAGAGAGCTCTCCAACACACAAGCCCTTGAAACAGGCTACACTTGTGCACTTTTCAAGGCTAGGTTAAGATTAAGACTTCCTTACCATTAAAATTCTAGTTCCCTTTTTATCTGAATAAAGGTATTTCTAGAGACACAGCTGCCCATGTAAGTCATGCTGGGGAACTCTTCGGTAAAAGGTAAGCCCATCTAAAACATCTTGGGCTTTAAAACACAGAGTCCTAAAATTGACTCTGTTCATATTCCCATAGCTAAGAGGAGCAGAGGTGTTACCAAGTCTGTTAACTTACATAAACACTTATAAAATCCCCACAAAACCCCTCACACCACTACAACATAATGCAATTACCACTTTCAGTAAGGAGAGATGGCAGCAGCACTGACGGAGCCTCAAGAGCATGGACAAGACATGGACAGTACTTGAGACCTGGGAGGCACTTTCTGAGCCTGCTGGAAATTCCTTTTGACTGACTCCAAACTCTTGTGCAACTGTCAAGGAAGGAAGACAAAACATCAAGAGCTCTTGGAGACATTTCCAAGCACTGTCCATCCACTTTCAGGAAGAGGTTCATGAAGAGGAGTCAAGAGTCAACAGGCAAGCAAATACCTGATTTAACATAGGAACCCATCTACCCCCACTTTAATCAAAAAAAGAAGAAAAAAACAGCAACAGGACAAGTCAGAGTATCATCTACCATACACTAATACTGACATCTATTCTCTGAGCAATTGGACCTTTATTTCAAAGGAAATTTTAGTCCCAGGAAGGTTAAGGTATTTTCCCAGAGCTAAAACAATGAGAACACACTTCTAGAATATTAAGATATGACTCTTTGTAACATCAGGGGAGCATTTTCCAAAGAAATTCTAAGTCCTGACCCCGGGTCTGTTCCCCCTTCTGAACTGTGCATTAAGAGCCACTTTTGCAAATGTTTTCCGGGGAGGGTGTGCTCAAACCTTTCTCGAAGGGGTTACCACCATCATACTCTCTGTCTTCATTTTTCTGCTCTTGTCTCTTTAGGTAGGATTGTAGTGTTGACCTGGAAAAACAAGACAAAGACACTGGGATTCACAGCAAGAAAAAAGGCAAGAGGGACCTGAGCTTAGCAAGCTGATGATGCATTAAGGTAAGGAAGGTTTCATTAATCATTCAGTCACAAAATGATCACAAAAAACCACTCCGTTTTGTTTAACTTGAGTATGATCAAAACCAAAGATGCATTTTGGAAATCACAAGAGGAAGCAAGTCTGCTTTTTGAGTATGAGAACACCTTTAAATGTATATTTAAAAGGAAGGAAAAGTCTTTACAGTGACACTGCTGAAAGAGCCTAGGAGAACACAAAGTGATGCTGGCTTGCATTACAGCTATCTGGAGAGGCCAGCATAATTTCTAATTGTACGAGAATCACAGAGCAAAGATGATAATTCTCTCCTTTACAAGTACTCACACATCATCATTTAAGAACTGCTTGTTGCAATTCCAAGTCTTTGGAGTCTTGAAATCAGTGAGATTAAGTGTAAGGCTAGAATACAAAGCTCATACAAGGCATAAATATATGGGAGAAAAGAAATTAATCAGTTTTGTCTAATACCAGAACAAGCAATGTATTTTCAAGCACACTAGACAGATCAATCAGAAGGGGAAAAAACTAACAGGAGTTTGTCCAAAAGCTCCTCTCATCTGAAGTGAATTTCTCTTCTGATTTCCCTATCAAAAAGAAACAAACCCAAAAAATACCATATCCCTACCCACATTCATACCTGGATCTTGCAAAGAGCACATTGTACACAGACTGCTCTTCTGCTGTAAGTTTTAACTGATGCAGCTGTGTGTTGCGCTGGGGCAGAGATACCTGAAGTGAAAATTCACAGGATCAGACGTAGTGCAAAAATCTTACAGACCATCACCAACACCAGCAATCCAAGATTTAACACAGTACTCTTAAGTCTCAGAAGACAGCTGTCTGTTCACTAAAGCCATGTGTATTAATGTAACTATGACACAACACAGACACTCACGGAACTCCAAGGAGCCTGGTTAACGCTCAAGATAAAACCTTTATTCCAACTCATCCAGTAACAGGAGGCAGGAGCTACTAAGTATGAACTGCTTGACAGCTACCACAGAGGGATTAATTTTTGTGTTGCTAAAGTAGCTTATTTCCCCACTCAAAATCAGACAGTACACCAAAACTAAACATTTTAAAGGCTTAAGACACACCTATGACCTAATACTCCGTTTAAGGGACTGTTTGTAAAAAGCAATGCAGAAAGCCAATGCTACAGCACACACCAGGTCTATTTGACATGTGGCAGCTTGGGTTCTCAGACATCTAAGCTAGTCCAGTGATCTAGACTAACTTTCCACTAAGCGGCCATCTACATGCAATTACTTGACATATTTTTGTCTGTATGTGATTTATGACTGAAAGGTTTCATTATTCTCCTTAATTCTGCTTTCTGGGTAAGCAACAAAAGCATCCCACAGGCATTTGCTCCTCTTGCTCAAGAGAGTGCAACAGACAGGAAACCCCACCCATTAACAAATTTATGCATGTAAATAACTGTCCGCTGCAAGGAAAACAATGGAATGATGGCAATAGTTGTCAAGGGTGAAGTTCTTACCAAGGGCTTGCCAGCTGAATCCAGCTGGTCCTTCCTTCTCTGCAATAACAGGCTCCTGGTTAAGAGGCTTAGCCTCTCTCCCCCCTTCCTTGTGTTGTTATCTACCTGGTACTTCCACACTTTGTACTCATCAAAAGGAGAGCAACGTAGAAACCTATGACAGGAAGGAAGGAGACTTCATACCAAGGGAAGAAGAGTTCTTCAGTTACTCTGGAGTGCCCAGACCCAAATTCCTTGCTATTCCTTGCTACCAAAACAAACCATTTCCAAATGCCCTAACTGCATCACCAAGGAGCAGCAAAACATTTCCAGTGTAATGGTGGTGATAACTTGTTTGCTCAGATGTCTTTCCATCACTAATACTATAAGCACCTCTTTCTGATTCATCATCTCCTCTTAGCCCGTAATGTTTCAAGCATCACCAGCAAACAAAGGACATCAAGCTGCAGGCACTTGCCAAAAAGCATATTCATCTGTCAAACTTCTTACTTGACAATTAATTTCAATTATCCAAAATTAATTTCAAATGCAAGTTCTCTCTGGTTCTCCAACACCATTTGTAGTCTTCCCCCCCCTCAGCAATGAGGAGCACCTGTTCATCATTGTTCAGAGAATCCAAAGTTTTCACCCTTTCGTTCAATGCCCTTGCAGCACAACACTCTGAGAAGGTCCTCCCAGGCTGCCCTGCTAACTACGGGGATTAACTCATAAAACCTCTGTTCATTAAAATTGGTTTTGTGCATACTCATCCTGAAGTCATAAGAGATACAAAGTAATTTGCCCTTTGTCCTCCATGGAGGTAGAAAAGCTACAAGCAACAGCAGACACATGGCCAGCCTTGTGCAATGCCTCAACCACAGCCTTTGCAATCCAGTACCAAGTGTTAATATAACTAATCTCACACCTATCTTAGAGACATCTCAAACTTAGAAACTACTTTAGCACTTCATCAGAGAAGAATTACTAGGACTGGATCCCTGTCCATGTGGTCATGTGCAACCAGCTCACCTCAGGAGAGAGTACATGTCCAGCAAGTTGTTCTGTATCGGCGTCCCAGTGACAGCCCATCTGGCACTAGCTCGCAGTTTGCACACGGCTATAGAGGTTTGAACCCTTGGGTTCTTAATATTGTGAGCTTCATCCAATATAATTCGAGCCCAAGCTACCCTGAGCAGAGGGGAACAGGGAGATGATCCACTCTGAAAGAAAAAGCAGACTATAACCTGGATCAAAACCTTGCTAGGCTCTCCAAGGAGCCACAAGCAAACACATTTTTCCAGCAAGGAGCCTTTTCCTGATGTTAGTCAGTAGCAATTTGTGCTCTTACAGTCTGTCTTGGTTTGAAAGACAGCCCCAACACTGTCATGTAAGAAATGGTCTCAAAAAATCATCTCTTTAAAGCTTCCATGTTTAAAGTTTATAAGCTGAAAACTGCAAAGTATTTGCCTGATCTTAATAACAATTTCTAGTATTTTGCTCATTTTCTTGCTTTTAACGTTTTATCATATAATGTTCTTACTACAAGAGGTGTTTCATATCAGTTACATTTTGCTATGCTGAGATGAAGGACCACATATAATTATTCTGATCTCTCAAAAATGTTATAGAAACCACCTCTAAGTTTCAGGAAATTCCAAGTCCTGTTTTCTGCAACAGCTTTATCTAGAGCTGTGCACAGAGGTAGGAGACAGCAATATCCACACCAGCATGGGACTTCATCTACACTGTGCAGTCATTTCAGTCAGCACTCAGCAATCACTTCATTATTTTCATAGCCCAGCCAGCGCACTGCTGTTTCTTCAAGGCAGCATCGAAGTTGCCTCAGTCTCAATTCAGACTGACCCAGAGCCTGAGCACAACAGGTTTCTGGCAGTTTGGAGGGACATTAGTGCTTCAAGCAACAAAGAACATCAAACAGGAGATTCTACTGCTCCTTCACCTCAAAAAGAGAACAAGATTCACCACTGCATTCTTAAAATTACTTTTTTAGACATTTCAACTGTATTCAATGTAGCATATTCTATAATTCTACAGAACAGATATATTGTGAATTTATCTATTCTTGCTGCACTTCACAACACTTTCTCTCATCACTTTGCTTTTATAAAAACAATCAACAGGGGCTTATGAAAAAAAAAATCAAGCTGTTGCTCACTGTAGCACATATAAGGTGCTACTTGAAACAACAATGGTTTGCAACACCTCAGAATAAAACCTTAAGGCAATTCCCTATCGACATTATGGCTTCTCACCCCCACATCATGGTCCTGAGCAGGAACTTCCCCCTCCTCTTTGCTTGTGGGAACTTCCTTGGAGAGAAGGCTGTAGGTTGTGACAACAACATCATATCCAGAAAGCCTGCGTAAAGGGAAAGCAGTAATCAGGAGCAAGAACACATAAGGAATTCATTTTGCAAGACAGACTAAATGCATGCTGAAGAATGCATTTAAGAACAACACAGCTCTATAGGAGCTGAAATGCTGACTTTTACAGAAAACTGAGCTTCATTGCAGTCGAACAGGAAAGTTGCATCGTCCCCGTTTTATGGATACTGGAAGTAGACACAGCAAGCTCAAGATGACAGTAAAAGCCCATTGTCCAGAATGCACGCCACATGGGATGCACCCTACTTAGAGCCTGACACCCAGGAATATTGCTTAGCATGGCCTGAAGAGGTCTAGAAAATATTCTGATCTATACATACAGCTGATAAAAAAAATACAACTATAAAGCACAAGCATGGAAGAAACTGCCACTGACAATCTTCGCATGCAAGAGGTATTTTAGAGAATATACACCTTTTTTTTGCTATCAGAAGCAGCAAAAGCCTCCACCAGAACCACTGAGCGTGGGCACAGGCCAGTAAATGTTTTACTAAATACACCTTGACACCACACATCAGCCTGACTTTCTGGATCTTCCACATTTCAATACTTCACATTCTTCCATCATTTTACAGCCACTGAATTTCAACTTTGATAAACACAATCTCTTGCTAGCACTTTGCTTTTCTTAGTCATATTTATGGTTTAGCACTTACACCTCTGCATGCTTATCTCGATTTGGCCCGTGGTACAAATAGATCCTCAGTTTGCCAAAGGCCACACGTCTCTCAATCTCTTTCTTCCAGTGATGGATCAAGGATGCAGGACAAATGACTAAAGTGCAACTAGAAGGGATAACAGTGGACTCTAAAAGAAAATATTGCAGACAGGTTTCAATGTCTTCACATTAGATTAGAACAATGACAGAATTTTTGGAAATTCACAACTGAGAAGAGTGTCCAACCAGTTCCATGAGGATACAGTACGGACTGTGGACACAGAAGCAACACTCTTAAAAAGCACTAGCATCCCCAATGTCTGTGGACAAGATAAAAGTAATCATTGGGGGAGCGTTGGAAAGAAAAAAGATCAGTCACAGGGAGGTGAATAGTAAATATTTTAAGTCCTTATGAAAACCATGCATAGGTTTTAAAAGCTATGAAACCTTTTGCAAACTCAGCATATGTTGGCTTTAACTGTTTCAGGAAAACAGTAAAAAAAAAAAAAATCCCCAAATAATATAAAGTAATGAGTTGGAAAATCCTACACATCCAATGGAAGACAAAAATGACCCTGATCAAGAGAAAGGCCATGCAAGGAAGCACAGTAAAATTTAGCCAAATGAATGTTTCCTGCAGAAGGAAAGTGAGCACAGATACAGTGTGTTGTTCTACGACCCATTAACCTATAATGCTTTAGGCATTTCAAATGGCACTTCATCATAATGTATGTGCTGTAGGATGGCAACAACTCTGTACCATTTTTGGATAGCCATATTTCTAATGTCTCCTTCTTTTTCTCTGTCTTCAGCTGCTTCTGGGCCAGAATGAGAGCAATCATCGTTAGAGTCTTCCCCAAGCCCATGTCATCCGCTGCAAAAAGACACACACCAGTTATCACCTGCAGAAATGAGCCCCCTTAGCTGAGATCTACACTGAGGGAAATACTACAACAGAAAGTGCCCTGGGGAACGCAGCAAAATAAAAATACACAGATGAAAATTTCAGGGTATGGTTTAGTAATTGGTTAATACCTGTAGTTGGTAAAAGGGCATAGAAAACAAGACCTTTTGACATGCCTACAAAATAACCAGCAATTGGCCTCCAACTAAGTTACATGCAAAACTTTGCTGCCATAGATCCCACAAAATCCACTTTCCCGTTCTGTTGCTCACCCAGAATTCCTCCACACGGCCTCTGACTCTCCCTCCACAGGAGCCATGCAAGCGCCTGTTTCTGGTGCTGCAGCAGTGGAACCTGAGGGGGTGAGACAGAGGATTTGAAGGAAACACCTGGCAAAATTTAGACACTTCTGCTTCCTGTTCCAATTATCCTGTTCAAATGTTTTACTACAATCCTACTAAAAGGAGTTTACCTACCTGTTCTTTTTTCACATGGATTGCAATACCTAAGGTAGGCAACTCCTGAAGACAGGAGGTCAGCAGTACCATAGATGAGTCTTCCCAATGCCTCATGCACAAACCAGCTTAGTGCCTCACAGTGCTCTGAGAGAGCAGATAACAACAGCTCGTCCAGCTGGAAAGTCCACCCCAGACTACCTTGCTTACAACACCTATCACTGTCAAGGAAAGGGATTGAGAACACTTCCCCTTTTCTCACTGAATCTAAGACCCTGACAGACTCTTAGAACAGGAAGAGGGACTACATACTACCACCATAGGACATTTAGTGGCCTTCCCCACCATTGAAAAGGTCCCAAGACAATGTGACAAGTGACAACATATATGCATCTACACACCATCTTGTGGAGGCATGTGCCTTCCAATACCTCGCATATAACCTCAAACATGAGTTCTGCATCACCTCACAGATAGAGAGCTGCTCTTGGCAGATCAGAACTGACTACTCTGGAGTCCATCACACTGCATGAACTCAATCACCTGCAACACTTTTTTGAAAGATTATTTCTTACAGCTCACCAGGAAGAATGAAAAATGAGGTTCTCAGACTGTTCCTCACACCTCTGTTCTGCCCATCATGTACAAACAACATCGATGGAATGTAATTAGAGTATCTGCTTCCATTAGGATGCAAAGTATGTCAAAGTGGGAAGGAAGGAATGCTCTAGGGTACTACTCAGAGGTTATGATTCACTCATCAGCATAACAGCTTCCATCCTTGCCAACCCACCTTCAGTCCAGAGGGATCTTCAGCTGCTGTCTCCTCTGTTGGACAGGATTCTAGAGATTTATGAAGATGATTAATAGCCTCAAATGTGGCCCTGTGTACAGCCCTGATTCGGTCTTCTGTCATTCTTCCCCCATACAGATTCTGCACACCAACACTCACTGCAAAGATAGAGTATCAGAGATGTGTTTACAAAGCTAACTTTCCGAGCAGATCTTTCACCTCAGAGATTGACTTCAGTGGCTGCAGATGCCTGAGGGACAGTATGCAGCTCGCAGTAACAAAAAAGGTTTAGTACTCTCACATATATCCACAAGTTGCAGGATTATTTCAGAAATAGTACTCAACAGTGTTCTCTGTAATGACAGAGTCTTTCTATACTTACTTCCAAACCTTTGGCCACTGGAACCCAAAGCAGCAGCAGCAGCCAAGGGGTGACTGTGTGAGCCTGCAGAGGCCTTTGCTGAAGAATCCTGGAGCGGGAGTGGTGCTATCAGCTTTGTACCACCTGGCCTGCCAGCTGGGTTAGACAAAGATTCTTCATGGTGGCAGCTGCTGCTCATGCTGTCCTGCCCTTAAGGAGAAAGGAAGCACAGGCTGAAAAGGTTGCACCGTGAACCTCAGAGCATTGCTCTACAGCCCAGAGAAGAGCCTTCATTTTGCCCAACAGTCTGCTTGCAAAATACTGTGAAGTGGTGACACCAATTTAATAGCAGGTTAGCACATCACCTGAGCCACTACAACATGTGCTCTTGGCCTGCTGCTGTGACAGGCAACGTGTCCAGCTCCAGTATGTGGTTTATAGCAACACACTGAACT
Source organism: Corvus brachyrhynchos (assembly GCF_000691975.1). NCBI lineage: Eukaryota > Metazoa > Chordata > Aves > Passeriformes > Corvidae > Corvus > Corvus brachyrhynchos. The sequence goes on along the minus strand of NW_008237619.1, from coordinate 11,451,795 downwards.
CTGCAACTGTGATCAGAGCAGTGCAAAAAGGTCAGTTTTGCACACTGTTCCCAGACAATTTATTAATCTTGAAGATATCTCTCCTGTCAATATTTTGAACACAAAAACTATTGAAACATCCAAGAACAAATGGGCCAAGAGCTCATGAGCTTTTCTCTCTCAGGAATAGCACACTGGAAGCTGCTCATTTTGAATCTGGTAACTGGAATATTCAATCACAACAACATGCCTAAACAGCACAGTTCCATCCTGCAACAGAGGGAGTTAACACTTCACTGGCATGTTCTCATGGAGATACCCGTCTCAGTCATGTAGCCAAAGCTGGAAACCTAGATCCTAATGGTGGGAGGAAACTCCCTTGGGAAGCCACCACATTTCACAGGAAACTTTTGAGTTGTTCCATTCATCTGCTCCCAGACACGTATTTTGCAATTTACACTTTCCATCTTCAGTAAATCTCAACAAACATTTTATAGACCACAGGCCATATATAAGTTTATGCTGTATTTCCTCCATATTAACAACTATTTTTAAGACAAATTGTTTTGTAAACTTCTGGAGGCAAAAAAACCAATTATCCCTACCTTTTTCACTAGTATCTGCTGTTGAAATGTTAAGAGCACTGAGTGCAGCTTCCAAATCCTGCACTTGCTTTAATAACCGTTCCCCTTTATCTGGCAGCAGCTGAATGTTCACTGTAGCCAATGTACTCTGCAAACACGAAAAAAAACCAAAACCTGAGTGTGGTTACCAAGCTCTCTGCCAACACAGAACAATCTGGTCAGAAGTCTAAGCAGAACTAATCTTATCTCATTTTGATTTGTATTTTGATACTGTTCTGTAATCTCCAAAAGCTTTCAAGTGTCATTCAGTACAATTAAACGGTCTTTTAGCAGAAAATAAACTAACCATTAGTGTTCTTCAAAAAAGATGGAAGGACACAGGGACTCCTTTTTATGAAACAGGTAGTCAAGTGACTTGGACAATCCTGACCTCTCTCAAAGCACCCAACATTTAACCTACTTGAACAAACAACACTTCTGACTTTATTTTGAGGTTCTTTTCTGAACTCTAGGCAAACAGAGAGGTTCACAGTAAAAACTGTAGAACATAGTGATTGGCAATTATTTAAAAAAAAAAAAAAAAAAAAGCAAACAGGTAGTTAAGTTTACTTCATCCTAGTGTGAACTTTCATAGCTAGATCACTCCTACTGCACAAGGCCAAGAGAGGCTACCAGAAACAGCCATGTTACTTACAAAAGTTAAGCTGGCTGTGCACTATCCCATCTTATGCAAATTACTTTCAGGGTAAAAGACAAGACACAACCTCAGGTGGACATCTCCAAATGCAGAAGGCTGTATTACCTTATAGGTAATTGTTTTGTATCTGCTTAATACAACCAGTCTGTACATAGGCTGAATTCCCTCTCGCACATCTTCCTACACCACATTTTGAGTTTGTGCTGCGAAGAGGTACCATATTCTGATGTCTGTCATGAGTAAGGGAAGTGACTCTGAAAACAATAACACCCTCCCCACCCCCCAAAATAGGTGCAATAAATGACCTTTTTCTGTTTCAGCTGGACTACAAGATGGTTATGAAGCATTTCAGGGTCCTTGGGTCCTTCCATGTGACATGATGCTCCTGCTCCTGGCAAAGATGTCCCCTGCACA
>NW_008237619.1:11447433-11449918 GCF_000691975.1 Corvus brachyrhynchos | reverse complement strand
CCTGAAGGAATCTGAACTGATTTTTCAGGTTTACTTTTACCTGAGGAGGAACAGCCAAATTGTACTTCATCACTGTCACTGCCAGAAGCTTCCCCAGGAGACCCTGGTCCAAGCTGTGCCTTGGGCAGCTCTGCCTGTGCACCTCCCCTCAGGGCAGCACACTTCGATGCTGACTGTGCCCCTGAGGGGGAAAGGGCATCTTCTTTAGACACCAGTTTAATTCCACCATTCTTCTGACCAGTGCAATCTTTCTCTCTTGTTTCCTTATCCCCACAACTTTTTAAGCTTTTGTCTCCAAGCTGCTCCTCCACTGGAGGCTTGGTACTTGTACTTTGCTTTCCAAGACTTAGTGGCAAGAGTTTTGATCTCGCGCCTGGCTCCTTGTCCACATGCTCAGAAGGCTTATTGGATTCCCTGCCACTGCCACCATATTTCTCTTCCTCTGAAAGCATATTTTTCCCTTTCCTGGTCTCAGAAAGGCCAAGTTTAGATTCAGACACTGTAGTCTCCTGAAATTCTGAGTCACTTTTACTTCCTGTGGATGGTTTCTTTTTATTTTTGAGTTCTTCTAGAGGTTCTGTCTCTGTGGAGGAATCAGAGGTTGATTTCTTTTCTTTATGTGACACCAACACTCTCTCATTCTCTGCTTTAACTCCTTTTGCTTTACTTTCCTCTCCATTTCCTTGATTCATCTGTTTCCAGGATGATGGTGCACAATTCTTGTCCAGCACTTTGAATGGATTTCTTTGGCTAGTGGGATTGAAGAAAGGTGCTGTGCTGGGCTGGGATTCCACGGCTTTTGACGCTTTGGTAGCTTTTGGATCCTGTAATTTATACAAGGGAATAAATGCTAACATATAAGTTATTAAAGCCTGTTAACTACACACACAACCTGATCACCTCAAACAAGACTTCATTCTCTACCAAGATCATCTTTCCTATCATTCTAACACAATCAGGATAAACGTTTCATTAGAAATCCAAAACAAAACTGCTGGTTTTCTACTTCCTTTGCCATTCCCATTGTTTTTTGGGATCAAGTCCCAACACCACAATCTCTAGAAAAGAGGACAGCCAGGAATCAAATCCAAGTTCCTTCTAAGACTGAAGAATAGTGAGTACTTCACACAACCTAAGAGAAAGAGAAGTCTCATCTAGAGAACAGCAAGCCTCGTACACTTTTCAGTTAGCAGACAGAAAATCTCCCACTAAGTACTTTCAGAGGTGACTACTGTATATGGAATGAAAAATCATGCTGGAATGAGGTGACACTACAATACAAAGGAAACACTCATACCTGCCATGGGACGCTTCCACACCATTTCTTCCCATTCAGCTTACTTTTAAGGCACCGGTAAAACAACCTACCAAGGATTAAAACAAGATTTCAACCCCAGGAGCCAGTAAAGAAGCTCTAAGCACTCTTTAAAAAGTATTTTGCACCAAAAAGCATCACAGACAAGTTCTGTTCATCTTTACATTCAGACCTTTGCATAACAAAAGGCCATGAACATGGGCAACAGAGAGCAGTGTTCTCTGGATAAAGATTCCTAGGCTTTGGGGTTTTTTTTTTTCATTTTAGCTATAGAAGAGTAACTGCTCAAGCAAAAATACCATCTACGTTTAGAGCCTTAGAAGCATCTTATGATTTCAAGGTGTAAGGAAACAACTCTTCTTTTAGCTACACTGCACAGACCACCTCATCTTTACAGCAACTCAGGGACAGAAATACTTTGGATGTGATTTCTTTTTCAAACTAGCAGCCAACCAGAACTGCTGCAAGTACTTTATCAGAAGTAACACTGGTGAATTTGATGCTAAGTTTGGATGAACGCAGCCACAGAGCCCTGTTAAATTCTGTTAAAAACAAACATTATCTGATGACCCAGGTTTATACTATTGGATATAACTGCTAATAAAAGTGGCAAACATTTGGAAACAGGGTAAATGAAGGCCTCAGGGCTCGACGACCCTTTTCAATTTTAGAAGGAAACTGCAAGTCAGTCACCATAAAACAATTCCAAACATTTCAACATGCACATTAAACCCCCATTTCCACTTTGAATGGCTGGCAGTTCAACTCTCACTTCTCATAAATAATAGAGAGAGCTAAGATCCTCCTGATCCTAAGAATGACGATCTTTATTTCAAATAGGCAGCATACTACAAAGTAAGTCTTCAAATATACCATAAAAATGAGATACTCTAATAATAGCCCTCCTTTCCCCACAGGACACATGTACAGCCTAGGTGGATGTTAAATCCTCATTTCAGAAAAACTGCCAAATCACAGGATTCAAGTTTTCTGACCAGTAACTGCAAAAACGAAAGGACCATTAGTCAGAAGCACTTTGAGAAGGTTATTTTAAGAACTAAACATAGGATAAAGAAGGAAGAAGGAACATAGGTTTTACCCTAAAACCATAGGTTTTAAGGCAGACACACGGGTTTAAAAAATTTGAGGAACTTACTGGTATTCCTCTCT
>NW_008237619.1:11447102-11447386 GCF_000691975.1 Corvus brachyrhynchos | reverse complement strand
ATAAAGCAGTGAGAAGCAGGAACCCTGAAAGGAGGAAAGGAGAAGCGGAATAATAGAGACAAGACGAGCTGCCCAGGAAACTGCCACGGCAAAACAATCACTTGCGACAAAACAAAGATTACGTAAGAAAACAGGTTTGAGGCTGCTGACACAGCAGTGAACTTCCCTCAGGACAGGCACGTGTGTTCCCTGTCCCACAGTCCCCCTCCTGCCGCCCCCTGCCCTGCACCTACGGCGCCGGGAGGACGAAGCCGCAGGCAGCGGGGCCCTGCGTCCCGCACAAC
>NW_008237619.1:11436336-11446895 GCF_000691975.1 Corvus brachyrhynchos | reverse complement strand
GAGGGGCGCGGGCGGGGCGTGGCCGTGGGCAAGGGCCCCGGGCAAGGGCCCCGCCTCGGGATCACACCCGGCACGGCCGCGCTCCCAAAGCCGGCCCGGTGCGCAGGGAGGAGCCGTGCTCCACCCAGGACACCTCCCCGTCCCGGAAACGGCTCCAGCTGCCGCGGCTAACAGGTCCATCCTGCCAGCTGGACATACGTTTGAAAGTAAAATATTCAAACATTAATTTAAGTTGAAATAATAGTACAAACAAACATCAGGAACTGAGGATAAGTTGTTTTTTCTCTCTTCTGTATTTAAGATGGGAAATACAGTTTTACAAAATGTGTGCATTTCTCAATTACCGCTTTTGTTAACGACAACTCAAGTGAGAGAACGACTCCGGTAATAACAGAGTTATGGAAGGGTTATAAGGTGTGTACAAAAATACGAATAACATTAGCGATATTAACTCTGGCAGCCAAATTCAGCCACGGTGTAAACTCTTGCAACCCCCCTGACCTGCCTGAAGGCTGTATTTGTCTCAGAACCTGTGTGAAAAACGTGTTTTTTACACAATACTATCGCTTTTGTGCTTTCACACGTGCCTTGGAATTTTTTCTCCTACACAAAAGAGCGTTTTGGGCCAGCACCGACTCCTCCACGATGCATTCATACTTGCACGTGCCCTTCTGACATTCAGCAACGACTCTGCTCAACTTGTTCCGAAGCAGGAATATGGAATAAAAGGGATGCAGACAAAATACTTCCAGGCAAGTGTATAGCTTAAGGAGTGTTCAGTACTACAAGCAACTGTGATTGTAATGTTAATGACAGCAATAATGACCTCGATGCAGGGTGTTTCCCGGCAAATACTGGGATTTTTGGTTCTTTTTTTCCTAAGGTGTGCCCACAGATGCAAATTTCTCTAACACATAAGAAGTAAAAAACGCAGGAGTTCGAACCTCACTATTATTAATTGGTTTATTCCTGCATTATGCTAGGAGCCATCTTACTGGAGCTTAAGTGTTCTTGCTCTAACAGCCTGTTCTTAAATCAGCAAACCATGTACTGAATTTTAAGCATGCAGTTATATTTTACATGGGAACGCAGTGGGATTCAGGCTAGTTCAGAAAGTCAAGTTGCTTTGTCCAGAGATGGACATAAGCTTGTGCTGAAATACATCTCTGAGTTGGGAACACAGACAAATAGGATGTCTAAATACAGTACTGGACCGAGGCTCTGCCTCACAACACTTCGCTTCTGTGCCTCTGAACAAGTAACACAAAGACAAAACAAGTATACGCCTCGTTTTTGCCCAGATGGAAACATCCTGCTCCTGATTTCCAAACAACCTGCAGCAAAACCGCATACAAAGAAAGCACTTCTGGGGAAAGGTAGAGGCACAGAGGAGCAGACAGAGTAAACAAATGCAAATTCTTGGTCCTTAAGTCCATTTGCTACTGACACCCACCCCCAAGGAATTATCCTGCTCACATGTCTTCCTCTCTTTGAAATACGAAGTAAGGCAGGGCTGTAACCCACCAAAGTAAGGAAGGGGATAGCCCAGGAAGGCACAGAAAGGTTCCTCAAGCTGAACATACTCATATGATCCACCTCATCCCTCTTTTCCTTACAAACCTTCCCACCTTTACAGCTTGTTTCACCGCCAGCAGCTTGGCTGTGCCGAGTTCCCCTTCTTTGGCAAGGAGGACTCATCAGCCCTCTGACAAAGGCCTAACAAGGTAATGTCTGTACAGTGCTTAAGAACATGCAAAGTGCAGTGTAAGTGCCAAATGTTCTTATTTTTGAGATTACTGAATTAATACTCCAAAGAAATAGAAGCACTGAGGTAACTACAGCTTAAATACTACATTCCCTCAGGATTTAAAAAAACCAACTTTCTTCTCTCTAGAAGATGAATCCTGAATATGAAGTGGTAATATCTTACTTATGTTCTCTCAAGCTTAGCACGGCCACTCAGTGCCCTTTTAATAACAGCAAAACCAGGGACATGAGCTGAAGTTCTCAGAGAAACTAAGAATTCTGCACTAATGATTTCCTCAAATCCCATCTCTATGCTGTTCCCAGCCCAGGTCTGCTTCTAGCCATTACACCCAGAGGAGCTGGAGTCCTGTGCTGCCAAGCACAGCAGAGTCCAGTATCAGATCTGGCATTCTGAACAGAAATAAATATCCCCCAGCAAAGGTAAGTAGGACCATAATCCGCACGAGCTCTCTGAAAAGTTCAGGTTTTGCCCTTAGTGAAGTCCTTGTTCCTCAGCTGGGAGTCTCTGACAGTAAGGCTTTATCCAATGCACAGGCTCATATCAGAGCACTCCAGCTATCAAGTACCAACTGATTATCCTGGTGGTCAGAAGAAGATGGATGCAACAAAGAATTAAACACTGCACATACGTTTTCTGTTTTGTTCCTGTATCAGCTTTGGCCAATAATGGACCCAAGATTTAACTGACTAATGATCTGGTCAATGAAACCAACCCCTGCATTCCTATGCACTGTGTGATAATGACATGGCAGAAGACTCAAAGAGCACCCTAAGCAGTAAACAAACACTGCTGCAAAATGCTGATGCAAGTACCAGAATTCAGCTGTTTCCATGTGTTGAAAAAACATTGGAAACATCCTGACACGGTATCCTTGTTCTGGTGAAACACTAACAGCTGCAGTAGGCCCCGCTTAGTGGTTTCGTTCTGTTTTCTTACTCCAGTGCTTGTGTCAAATGTTCCCTTCATCGATGCTCTGCAACTTCAGTCTTTGGCTGGCATGGGGCCTGGCACCACGCCGCGTGTTCCCACTGCTTCCTGCCAGAGTCCGCAAGGGGAACAGGGCTCCTGGTAAAGCATCTTCCCCAAACAGGCTGAGTTTCGCATCAGCTTCAATAGCTCTGGCCAGACTGGCTGCGTAACTGTCCAGAGATTTATGGACTTCAGCTTTTACATGAAGAACAGAATTCTTTGCAGCTTCTGAAAAAAAAAAAGATAACAGTTGATGAGCATGACTGTGCAAATGCTTGAAAACTAATATAGATCCTGTTGTAAAGGCATGATCATGCTCTCTGCAAAATAACTACCCAACAGAGCACATTTACCAACAATATTCAGGCTTCCTACACCATTCTGTGGCCACAAAGCTTCAGAGTGGGATAATCTGCATTGATGCAGTCGTTTTTGTAGCATTTGTATACCTCTCTACCCACCAACATGTTGAACAACACAAGAGTTCATCCCAAATGTAACTCTTCAGTGAGGCTGCTGAAATAATTTAAAGGCCCAGGGATCCTGAAAACCCTGAGACTCACCAGGGAGAACTGCTAAACCTTTGGGGACCTGAGCACTAAGATTTCCCTCTTTCACTCAGACAAGAAATTATATGTCTGCTCATATGTAATCACTCAGAAAGATAGTGGGAAATGTATGCTAATGTATTTGTACAAGGGAATATTCATTTCATGCTGGGAAGAGGACAAAAGGGAATTTTGCCAAGATCTTTATAAATTCCATTGAAAGAGTTTTCTCATTATTTCAGGTTTTATTATTACTTGATTCTTAAAGGCATTCTGCTTATTTTCATACTGTCCACAATCATATATTGTTTAGAAAATTCAGTTGTTATTATCGAGTCTTCTATTGAAATTATTGTAACTATCAGCCTAAATTAATGTTCCAACATTTTACAGATGGTCACAGCAACACTCTGGCAGCCCAGAACCAAAAAGCAAGTTGACTGAAGAAAGTGCATGTGGTTCATCCGTTTTCACCCATACCTGCTGAGGAACACACCCAGTAAAGTGAAGTGGAATTTAAGTAAATAAAAGTAAACTAAACAGAATAAAATTATATTCAGTTCATTCAAGTCTGTAAATGGAAGAATTTCAAGTCTGTAAGTGACAAAGTTGAGAAGAGACAGCAAGTGAGAAACACAGGGATAATGCAATCAAAATATGAGGGCAGGAAAATATATGCCCTGAGAAACAAAACAGACTGTAACAGCCACCAAGATGAGTGGAGTTGCAGAGAGGATACCGCTGTGCAATATAATTTTTATATATTGCAGGGAATCCCAGCTTCTAACTCTTGTCCTTGCTTGCTGCTCCTTGAGATCTGGAAGAAAGACCTGATTTTGCTTTGCATGTTGTAGCTGCATGAATGATCAGGTCTGTTAAGGCAAACAGTGGTCAGATACTTTTCAAGACAATTCTCAAGGTCCTGGAAGGCTTCCTGAGCCTACAATATAGTTGACTCTGAGCATTTTCATACTTACTCCTACACTCACCTTTAATTTGCTCTACTTCATCTTCAAACGTCACTGAACTCCTCCTTCGAGGGGGACAGACGCAGTGTGGGGCGAGAGGGCCATCTGAGCTATAATCTTCAAGAAGCATTGTATCTGTTCCTGAAAAGAGCAAGAGTCCTCAAGTAAAACAGTAAGACTGGGATACAATATGGTGGCAAAAAATTTTCAGCAGTTCCTTCAGAAGATGTCTAAACCCAGCTTTTGTGAGTAAATTTCAGCTCAAATTAAACACTGCATGGAAAAAGAATGAGGTCAGTTTTCATTCAAAGGATTGGGAAACCTTCTCATTAGAGACTGGGCATTGCAGGCCCCAGGATCATGTACTGCATGCAGCAGGTAACACTGAAGAGGGACTAAGGCTTCCTTCTGCTCTTCAGTAACTCACAGTAAAAGCATCCAAGTGAAATAGTATTTCACAGTGGATCACTATATATCCATTCCCAGACTATGGACTGTGCTCCCTCCTTAACCAACAGAGGTACTTCTAACAGCATTTGGTGTCTCTTTAGTTTTGTTCATTTGTTTAAACTGCTTTCACAAGATGGTAACACCACATCCTCTTCACTGAGGCAGGTTTACCAGGAGGCTACTCTCCTTTATCACATACAGCTGCAGAATATCCACAACAGGCATAAAGCTACCACCACAAAACAACTACCAAAAATAAATCCCAGCTCCACAGACTTCCTTTACAATTGTAGAAAACAACTCCCTTACACCAAGCAACCTTTTAAAGATCCCCCTCTGGTGTCTCTAAAGCAGAAATACTCTCTAAAATAACTACTGTAGTTAAGGACTGGTAGCTGAGTTAACTGCCAGAAAAATCTAGTGACAGATCTGGACAGAAAATGACCATCAGAACTCTTTTTTTGTTTTCCAAACCATCTTCAGTTGAGAGATCTTAAGTAGTAATGAAATCATAAGCTGAAACCATCCCAAGTGTTTATGTTTACACTGCAGGATGAACAAGACAAAGTCTCTTACAGAATAGGAAACAAGCACATTCTTCACAGCACTTTGTTGCTCTGTTCCTTGTGGATACAGAGAAAGTCTCTAAACAACAGAAACTGAAGAAGGGCACAAAAGCAGTGCATCTTGTTCCCAGGACACATTACCAAGGGAGGGTCATCATCCAGTAAGCAGCATTTTGCAAGTAAATCTATCAAGAGCAAGGGAGGAAAAAAGCAACTGCAGTTTTGTTGTAACAGCTGGAACAGATGCTTCATGTCATTCGTCCACCAGGAGACATCTGTGGGTGTAAATACTGACTGTCCATGAGAGTGCTGCCAAGTGCAAACTTCTGTCCAAGTAGGGAGCAAGAGACTTGCAGTTACCTGAATCCTGTGAGCAGCTGAAACCCGTGTCTCCTGTGCTGCTGCTGTTTCCCAGTGGCCTCCCACCCGCCATGAGGGCAGTAAGGTGAGGAGATAGTCCCAAATCTGCAAGAAAATTTTGCTTTTGTTACACAGTGAATGGTTAAGGAATTTGCAAGAGTAAACTTCTCTTCCAGTAATACCACTCCACTGCCTTATTTATTATTCTGCATATAAAACTTACCTTGCTGATGCAGAGAGCACAGTATCAGGACTTCTGGACTTTACATCTAAGAAATCCAGTCAGCAGCTCTCAGGTTCGGAAAGGCAAATCTACTTTCTCCCTGCAACATGTCCCTCCCACTCTTTTGCAACTGTGTGTGTTTTATCAGCCAGACAAGTTGAGCACCAAGCAAATGCTCTCACATGGATGGGGAGATTTGCCAGGCATCTTCTAGACAGAGAATAACCTGGTAGCCACTGGCAGCTGTGACAGGCCATTAGTGTGGGAAGAAGCTTATGAGCAAGGCTGAGGCACAGAGATGCCCAACTTCTTTCAAATTTCCAAAACAAGAAGGGAGGAGATCCTGGGATTTTTACAAAGGTGCTGTCTTTGGATCCCACCTTGAAATTTTGTTGTGGGTTTGTTGGGGGTCTTTTTCCCCTCCCTATCAGCCTCCAGCTAATACATCTGATAAGAAGCTGACAGCTTCAAGTTTATCACTTGGAAAGAGAAAGAAATTTCCTTTCTTTTCCCTCCCCACCTCAGTTTCCAATGTATTAATCCATACATTTCTTGGATACAGACTTGCCAAAGCTCCTGCAGCTTGTGATGTGGCTACAGCTCCATAACTCTTATTTACATGACAGTCTCTTGCAGTGTTCCCAGGCTGCAGAAAAGATAACGAATGCCTTGCTGCTCTCATCTTCCTTCTGCATTTTAGATCATCCTTCCCAATTAAATAATTTCAGTTTTTGCCTCTGCATTAAATATCCCTTGAAGATATTCTGTTTTCGGAAGCTTCTGATTAGGACCAGGGAAATTATTAAAAATCTGATTGTCATTGCTTTGCTACTTAAAAAAATTCCAAACCACCAAACTGAGCAACTGGAGGTCTCAGTCTGCAACATGGGGAGACACCAAATAGTTCTATGGTTTTACACGGTTTTACTTTGTTTATGATCTTTTCTTCACAACCATTAAGCCTAAAAACTGAACTTGCAGAAGCAGTTACACTGGTGGAACCTTACTGGATTTCAGAGAGTTGCAGCATAAGGCCATTAATCAAAGAAAAAGTGCTGCAAAAAGTACTGTCGGTAGAGCTCAAATCTGGGCAACACAAAATGGAAGGCACACAAAAGGAAATGCTAAGAAAGAACAAAATAAATTATTTTTATTAACCTCATCACTATGTCTTCTCTGCCTGAGAAAGTTTTGTTATAGAAGGAGAAAGATGTTAACTGCAAGAAAATGGAAAAATTCTCCATTCAAATGTCTATAACCTGACTGATAAAAGACTTCGGAAAACTCCAGAAACATTCAACTTTCGTTACAGAGCCCTGAAACATGCCAAACATAGGCAGACAGGAAGCCTTGCTCTTAGTAGTATTAAGGAAGTATCTTTTGCAGGTAAATCTTACCTGTGATCCTGTTGGAAATGCTGAATAGCCTCGATGTCCTGTGCCGCTGAACAAAGGACTCACGGTAATACCGATCCCCAAAGCACATTCCCAGGAGTTCCTTGCGCACTGTCTTGTTCCACAGCCCATAAATTAGCGGATGGCAAATGGCACTGGAAAAGGACAGCCATGTAGCCAATGTCTCCAAAGCAGGGGAAATACTGTTTTTCCCCCAAAGTGCCTCTGATGTAATTACCACCATGTAAGGCCCCCATGTAATGACGAAAGCCCCGATGACAACCAAGATGGTTATGAAAGCTTTGCACTGATTGGCTGAGTAAACAACCCCTTGGAAAGCGTTCCTTCGGCTGCCAGAGGAGGACGTGGAGGTGCTGGAGTTCTTCCTCCCGTTCCTCTGCGAGTCCTCCTCCACAATGACAATGCTCCCACAGTGGATTTTGCGGGCCTTAATCCTTGCCACGCGGAATATGAATCCATAGCAGATCATCATGACCACGAAGGGCAGTAGCGCACACCAGATCTGCCAAAAGGCCGTGTAGGCAGCCTCCTTGTGCCAGGCTGCCACACACATCCACTTGAATTGGTCAAACTCCAAAGAGGACCAGCCAAAAAGAGGAGGGAGGCAGCCAATAAGGGAATGCAGCCACACGTACACAAGAGCTACCACTGCTCTGTTGCCCGTTATCTTCATCGGATAAACCATTGGGTACAGCACAGCGTAGTACCTGGGGGGCAAGAAAAGAAGTAGTCCACAGGAGCATATAAGACATACAATAAAGAAAAGAACATGCTTTAATGATGTTGATATCTAGTTCTTTTTTTCTTCAAACAAGCTCAGAAACTCTCTTTCTAGAAACAGTTACATACAGGCATCACTGCAGTCAAGACTATCAAACTTGGATGAAGGCACTCATGCAACCATTACATCTGTTCCTACATGTGAGTGTATGCTTAGGGTATAATCTGGAATTTTAAGTCACTATTTCATGTTTATCAAATAGTATGTTATTATACCATCAAGAGCTTTAAAAAACTCTAGATGCATCTCTGCATTTTGTGTTATTAATGACATCACTTTCTCTTGCTCCACATCAAAATTTCACAAGGGGCTGGAGGAAAAATGTCACTCCAGCAGTACACCATGTTCCCCTCTGCAGTGCTTCTCAACTCTTATGCACAGCCAGTGAGTTACTCTACGAGATGAGCACATAATTTGTTGCCATTCATTACCAAAGAGCAGCTTACCGGTCTACAGCTATGAGTCCCAGAGTGAGCATGCTGGCTGAGCTGATCAGCATGTAGAGCAGGGCTGAGAAATTGCACCAAACAACCCCGAAGATCCATTCTCGCCTGATGGAGCTGGTGACAACAAAAGGCAGCACCAGCACAGAGAGTAGGAAGTTGGAAAGGGTCAGGCTGAACACAAACTTGTTGCTCAAGGTGAGAAGGTACGACTTCCGATACAGGGTGACGACAATCACCAGGTTGCCCAAACAGATGAAGATGGCAATGACGATTATAGCAATGGACTCAGTTACTCTGACTGCCCCATCTTCCTCTGTGGTCAGGTTCCTCAGGCCCTTCCCATTGCTGAGGGAGGAATTGCTGGTCATGGTCAGAGTGTGCAGATCTGGAGCAGCCAAGACATGCTGAGCAGCTAGAAGCAGAACAACGCTCAGAAACATTCAGGTAATAGTTCTTCAAACTCTTTCCAATGACTGGAGGCCCTTTTGCCTTTGTTAAAATTTACCTGTAGTATGTGGGAAACCATTTTAGATGGGCAAGTGAAGGGGCAGTAAATTGCCTATGGTCACACCAAAGATGACAACACCAAGCCTGAAACAGGGAAGACAAGAAGTGGTGAAGGGGGGGAATAAGAAAGAAAATAAGCACTTTTTACTTCAAAAATTTCTAAGGATCTTACTTGTTTCTAAATTCTACTTACCAGCTCCTTCATCTAGGCTGTGAAGAAACAAGAATGCCACTATCAGTCTTTGTTTCTCTTACTTTAAAGAAAGTCACTTAAAAAAAAAAATCTGCCTGTTTATCCTGATTGTTACCTTGTATTCTGCCTATGCAGCATTTGCTGGTGGTCTATGGATGCCTGGCTAGTCATACCCTGCTGACTGTTTCGTAACAGCTGCTAAGTAACATTCAAAGACTCAGGGACCACTTCATGTACTCTCCCAACATCATTTCTCCACGTTCATAATCACCTTAGCTACAGTGCTGATTGTATTTTATTGCCTATACCAAAGAACTGGGGGAATTGGCTTTCTGTACGAGAGGTCTGAAAGACACTTCCTCGCATTAAGATGAGGTCCATGCTATAGAAATGCTTGAGAACTTTTAATCCTTGACTTCTCAGTGTTAGCATCCATCCCACTGATTCACAACCTCATCTTGTGAAACCTTGTTATTTCTCCCAATTCCTTAGCAATTCGTCTTTTCCCTGCTGCCTCCAAATGACATTCACTACCCACTTTATTCAGTTCTTCAACCATCTACAGCACAGCATAGTGAACAAACAAACAAAACCAAAAAATGCAAATATGCAGACCAAAAAAGTAAAAGAGTCTACCAATTAATATAAGTTGATTTTAGCATTACTTGGAAGTAAGAGACTCAGGAAAGTTATCTCAGCTAATTCTGCAGCTATGCCAGACATTGGTCCCAGACAGACGGGAGTACTCACAGAAACACTTCCATCTGTGCGGCTGCTGTGGCATTAGGCAGCAGTGTCAGCCTGGAAAGACGCCTTTTTTCCATTTTTATCTGTACTTTCCTAAGAACATAATTAAAGACATTACTGGGCCATGCTCTGTAAAAGCGTAACTTAGCTCTTCCCTAGCCTCTGACTGAGGATGTTTGCAAAAACACTTCCCCTCGAGTTTCTTTCTCTCTCAGCATGCCTGCACCACATCTGTGTGCCTTTCCAACACTTTTTGGCCGGAGCGGGTTTTGGAAACGCAGCTTCCATCGCGGCCGCTCCCCTGCGATAGCGATGCCCGGGGGCACCTGGCGCTCCCCGTCCCCTCACGGCCCTGCTGCACCCTGGGGGCGAAAGCGGCCTCTGGCAGAGGTGGCCCTCCCGGGGCAGGGCAACCTGGGGCGGGGACAGCACCGCATCCCATCCCATCCCATCCCGTCCCATCCCATCCCGTCCCATCCCTGCCGCGGGCAGCGCGGCCAGGATTCCCGCACTCACAGAGCGGGTAGGACCGAGTTGGAAATACGGTGGGGAAGGGGGGTTTCGCCATTTTACCCCGCGCTCCCTCCGGCAGCGAACAAAGGGCTGGAACAGGGTCCT
>NW_008237619.1:11434281-11436210 GCF_000691975.1 Corvus brachyrhynchos | reverse complement strand
CCGCCCGCCATGTTCTCCGCGGCCGCCCCGGGGTGGTCCGCGCACTTCCCGGGAGTCCAGTTCAAAGGAGCGGGGTACATAATTTACATGGATGAGGTAAAGTCACTTGCTCCGGCTCGTAGTACCAGGCAGTCGCAGAGCCTAAGTGCCAAGACTTCCTAGACCCCAAAACACTATTAAAAGTATCACAGAGAAGATTCGGGGGAGTTTTTCCCACACACAGGCTTGAAGCAACACATCGGATATAGGTGTCAGTATAAAGGGCACAGTATAAAGGGTGAACGATAATTAAATGCCGTGCTTGTGCATCCCTAGTTCCTGGCATTCCCTGGGGGGAAAGAGCGCAGAGGTGACTGCCCTGATGTGAGCTGTTCTGTGTTTTGATTGCACTGGGTAGTTTTTAATGCTGCGAACATCAGTTTCCTGTGGCTGCTGTCTCAGTTTGCTCCAATGCTCCAACAGCAGGAGCTGGACTGTGTGTCTTGCTCCTGTGCCAAGGGAAGTCCATAAGGAGTTAGTCTGCCCTTTCGATGACACAGAAAAGCAAGACAAGCACCCACCCATCACTGCTGGAATACTAAGCTAATGTATCATTTTCAACCAGTTCTATTGATGCTTTTCTACAGGACTTTTTTAAACTTACCACGCCATTGCACTTTGACATTTTAAAAAGAGCATCTTTGGACAGCATTCAAAAATATATCGAATCAGCACAGGCGATTCCACAATGAGCAAAAACTGATGCACAGAAGTTCAACTTAAATGTGATGAAGAACATCATCTTGTCCAACGTCTTGTGCAAGTGACTGTGCACTGGTTGCCCAGAGAGGTTGTGCAGTCTCCCTTGCTGGAGATATTCCAGACCCGTCTAGATACAATCCCGTGCCATGGGCTCTGGAATGACCCTGCCTGAACAGGGAAGTTGGACCAGATGATCCATTGTGCCCCCTTCCAACCTTGCCCAGCTGTGATTTTGTGTGCACATGTGTGTACTGTCTAACACAGCTCAGGGCACCTGTGTGATGAAGCCAGGTAATGCTTGCTGCAACTGTGAGTGTGGCCATGGAGATGGCCCAGGGCCACCAGAGGCTTCTGAGCTTCCCATGACTGCTCCTACCCAGCCACCCACTGCTCTTGGCAAGGTACTTATGGGGAAGTAGCTGGAGGCACAAGCACTTGTGGGGTACACAAACATTTTCTGCTGGCTTCTGCAGCCCAGCTTCCCTGGAACAAGGGCTTGGGTGAGCTTGCTGGCTCTTCATACTGGGCAGAGGAGATTGGAGAGCCCACTCTCCCCATGGTAGCTCCGGCAGCACAGAGAAGTGTGGATCCCCACCCCTCACCCACCTGCTGCCACACATCACCTCACAGAATCACAGTAGGGTAGGCTGGAAGGGGCCACAATGGGTTATCTGGTCCAACCTCCCTGCTCAAGCAGGGTCATTCCAGAGCCCATGCCACAGGACTGTGTCTAGACAGGTCTGGAATATCTCCAGTGAGGGAGACACCACAACTTCTCTGGGCAACCTGTTCCAGTGCACGGTCACCTGCGCAGTAAAGAAGTTCTTCCTTATGTTCAGGTGGAATTTCCTGTGCATCAGTTTCTGCCCGTTGCCTCTTGTCCTATTGCTTGGCACCACCGAGAAGAGCCTGGATCCATACTCTTGGAATTCCCTCTTTAGATACTTGTACACATTGATGAGGGCCCCTGTCAGCCACCACTTCTCAAGGCTGAACAGGCCCAGCTCCCGCAGCCCTTCCACCAAAGGGAGATGCCCCAGTCATTTTCGTTGCCCTCCGCTGGACCCGCTCCCGGAGCTCCAGGTCTCCCCTGCCCTGAGGAGCCCAGAATTACACAGAGCACTGCCGATGTGCCTCACTAGGGCTCAGCAAAGGGGCAGAACCTCCTCCCTCCTCTGCTGGCAACGC
>NW_008237619.1:11422779-11433977 GCF_000691975.1 Corvus brachyrhynchos | reverse complement strand
CTCGGCCCTCACAGCGAGGGGCGGGAGGTGTCGGGTGGCCTTGCGAAAGAAACACAGAGCGCTCCTAGGCTGGGGGAGACGCTGTTCGGCCCAGTTACGGGGGTCACTGGGGTTTTTCCTTCTCTTCAAGCTTGATTCTCTGGCTGGAGAAACTGGGGTGATTGGGTTTGCAGGAAATTTCCAAAATTAGTTAAAAATCAGTTAAAAAATCAGTTAAAATCAGTTTAAATTTTTTTTGTTTTGTTTTAATGATTGCAGAAGGCAGCCTACAAGAAAGACGAAGAGGGACTTTTTACAGGGACATGTAGTACTAGGACAAGGGGGAATGGATTCGAACTGAAAGAGAGGAGATGTAGTTTGGATCCTAGGAAGAAATTCCTGACTGTGAGGATGATGAGTCACTGGAACGGGTTGCCCAGAGAAGCTGTAAGTGCTCCATCCCTGGAGATGTTCAAGGCCAGGTTAGATGGGGCTTTGGGCAACCTGCTCTAGTGGAGATGTCCTTGCCCATGGCAAAGGGGTTGGAACTTGACCTTTAAGGTTTCTTCCAACTCAAACCATTCTGCAATAGTGTGATTATAATGGTTTTGGATCTCTGGACCTCTGTGAACTGAGACCTACTAACCAGAAGCCTCATTTTTTTAATTAGTTTTGAAAAAGGATCTTTTAAATGTCTTATACCGTGTCTTGGTAACAGCTATTTTAAGATAATGGTTTTCATTAAAAAGTTATATTTTGCTGTCTTCTTGTAGTAATTTCCAGTCCAGTCAAACCATTGGGGGAAATGTTCCTGTATCAGCATCAAGTACTTAAGTCAGATTTGCTAATGTGGAACAGTTCAGCCGTGCCATAACTGACCTTAGTGGCAGATGAATTTGGCAGATATTTCTTGGCTTCATTTTCTGGAATAAATTTCAGCATACGTCGGAATCTCATTAGTCTTTTTAAATGTACTTTCGTTTATCTTGGTTTTACTTTTTCTGAGGCCAGTGAGGCATTCTCTGGGAGGAAGTGGCTGGTCCTGGCTTGGATGGGTGTGCTACTTGCTGGGTACAACACTGGCTGGACGGCTGAGCTCAAAGAGCGCTGGTGAATGGAGTTACATCCAGCTGGAGGCCTGTCAGCAGTGGTGTTCCCCTGGGCTCAGTATTGGGGCCAGTCCTGTTCAATATCTTTATTGATGATCTGGACAAGGTGCTTGAGTGCGCCCTCAGTAAGTTCACAGATGACCCCAAGTCAGGTGGGAGTGCTAATTTGCTGGAGGGTAGGAAGCCTCAGCAGAGGAGTCTGGACATGTTGGATTGTTGTGCTGAGGCCAATTGTAGGAGGTGCAACAAGGTCACAGCAACCCATTTTGTCTTTTTTATTGCTTAGGGAGCATAACTAGTATCTATAGGAATTTTATTTCTGCAAAATATATGTTGCAAAAATCCCTCAGCAACCTGTGTGGAAAGGGGAAGGATTAAATGTGCCATAGCCAAGAACTCTTTTCTGTGTGGGAGTTGGTTTTTGCAGGTCAGGACTTCCTACACTTGATGAAATGGAAAAGTCCGTAATGTTACTCTGCCTTCTCTGGGAAAAATGTAGGATCTTATTCTCCAAGTCTATGAATTTGCTATTTTTATTTTAGTTAGGTTAATGTATTGTTCTTTTGTATGGAGGGTTACGGAAATAACCACTTTTGTTCAGAAATGCCTTACTATCAATGAGAACATTATGATTAGGACGCCCTTCTTCTTCCCCTCCTTCAAATTAGTGTATTTCCTAAAGCTTTCTTCTCTCCAGATGTCACGTGTCCTTTTTGATCTTGATAAGTCAAGTAGGTAGGGAGGAAAAGAAGTATAGGAAACCTTTTGGAAATGAAGGTCAGAGGATATATCCAGTGTTGGGGTTTGTGTCTATTTATACATAGTATATATATATATGCACATAAGTTTAAGTAAGTGTACAGACTGATGTAAAACAAAACGTGAAATAGGATGCTTTGGGATCTTCTGCAGGGATGGTGCTTACTTGGTTTATGCAGTACCTTGTTCAGTTGGGTCTGTGGCTTTGGCTGTGGCTTTCCTGCTTAAAGTTATGAATACCAGTACGTGTCTTTGACCAGCTTGAAAGCCTAGTAGAGCACAGTAGTGTCTTCTGCACTTTTTACATACTCTGCCAGGGTTGTTTTAAGTATCTTTTTTATAGGCTTCTAAATTTGGAGGTATGGACCACTGTGCAGTGAATTTAAACTTGCTGATGACGAGTCCTTGTTCCTAAAAGTTTTTTGAGCACCTTCCGAAGTTGGTCCATCGACCATCCAAGGATTTGCTAGCACAGGTTGGAAATTGCTTCTACATGCTTCTCAAGTATTTTTTTGATTCCTCATATGTGAGACTTTTCTATGAGCCTGATGGAGAAGGAGTGTTTTAGAAATGCTTTTGTGGTGGAAAAGTCACTTCGGATCAATGACTCCGCATTTTAGGTGAAATGAATTAACCTGGGAAAACAACAAAGTCTTGCAGAACATATTGATGATGTGTCTTCTAAATTATCATGGTCTAAAGAATCCTTGTTCCAAAACAAGGACTGCTTTGACCGAGCTATAGCTGACTCATGTCTCTTTTGTTTTTCTGTGCAGGTTGGCTGATGAATTACACATGCCTTCCCTGCCAGAGATGATGTTTGGAGACAATGTCCTAAGAATACAGCATGACCATGGTTTTGGAATAGAGTTCAATGCTACAGATGCTTTAAAATGTGTCAATAATTGTCAAGGTATGATCAAAGTCGCTTGTGCAGAGGAGTGGCAAGAGAGCAGGTACAGTATTTTATCACCAGTGGGCAAGTACTGGTGTGTTGTATATGAAACCATCATACAGTAGTTAAAGGAGCAAACTGAACTCTTGAAGAGCAGGTTGCATTTGGTTCTACCCTAGATACAGCATGTGATCACAGAAGTCACTTCACTTTTCTTTGCTGTCATCATCCTTTGTTAAATTGGGTCAGCTGTATTTTTCAGCTGTATCTTGGCTTTCTTAAAGTAAACTTCAAGTTTAACCTGACTTAATGCTGTTCCTGTTTATTCAAACTCACAGGGCCTTGAGCATTACAAGATTGTATTGTGTGGTGTTGCAAAATGCTGTACATGTTCAAAATCTTAGCCTTAGGAATAAAGCAGAACAATTACCATGCATGAGAACTAATTATAATGCTTAGTATTTGCCAAATTGGATTAGTTGTAGAGCACCTGGAAATAAAGCCCAGAGAGAAAGCAAAGTTGTCATGAAAACTAAGGCAAATTGCAGTGTTAATGATTGCTGTGTGTTGTCAACAGATCACTTTCTGCCTACTTAAAGAAAAATTGATCTTGAAATACAAATTTTTCAACTGTATTGCATGAAAATCTTTATTTTGAGTCATAGAACTGAGGTAGTGTTACATTGAGAATTCTTATAACTGTTTTCAATAACTGTTGTTATGGAAACAGATGTTGTGAAACCATGATTGTAGCGCTTGTCTTGACATTGTAATTGTAGCGCAGACAATGCTGCTGGTTTTCTTTAGGAACAGTGTGGGAATTCTAATGCTCAGTCTTACGTGAGGTTGTAGTTTTTTGGGAATTATTACAAGGCAATTACTACAAAGCTGTTTTTCACTTTTTGAGGAGTGAGACTGAGCACACTAAGGAAGTTGTCAAGCCATATGACTGGACTTACACAACAGACTACAAAGGAACTTTGCTGGGAGATACTGCAACATTAAAGGTAGTAATTTTCTTCTCGTTAATTGCTGACTGCATCTGGCTTCAGTCAAACTTTTTTTTTAAAGCTGTCATTTACCTTTCAGTAGGTTTCTGTAGAATCTTTTGTGCTTCATAACTTCTGATTTCTCATGTCTCTCAGCATTTTATCCTAATCAAATCATGGCTTATTTTAATAACAGGGTGGGCAGTGTCTTAAAGTGTTTTAGGATTAAAGCACATGGGAGTCCTCAACTCTTGCTGGGGGCCCCTCTGGAACCCCGAGCTCCTCACATACAGCAGAACTGTCAGCTGTGTCATTCTGTAGTACCTTCATGCTCTGCTGCTTGCATGTTTGTCTGCTTTCTGACCTGACTGCTTTCAATGGCCTTATGTTTTTCTGCAACAGTAACTCAGTAACTCCTCATATTTAAACTCACAGGCCCTCCCGTGTCTTTACTTACTTGAAAATAAGACCGAAGTTCCCAGCTTCTCTTTACTGCATACAGGTTGCTTGCTACTAAGCAGATAATTTGTATTGATTGGCTAGACTCGCTTTAGTTAGAGATCATTTGAGTTGTGCTGGAATTAAAAGTACAGCATAGAAATAAACAGTATTGGTCCGTAGTCTTTGGGGACCAGGAGTCTGTGGAGACCATGAGATGGAAAACATACAAGTACTTGATTTCCATGGGAAGGCTTTACTAGAATCCTTTGCAAGGTGTGTAGTGGGCTAGGGATGCTAAATGCATGGAAATCTGTTTATAAACCTGAACTTCTCATACGTATGTTAAACACAATGCATCTTCAGATGTTTTGAAAGAAAGATTTGAAAGAAAGTGAGCAGAATTGTTTGCAGCTGAAACCCTACTGAGCCTGTACGCAGAGAGAAGTTTATTCAGAATTTTCCACTCTTAGTTTTTGCTTTGGCTTGATATTTATTTCCAAGGAGAAACTCTTGGAAACTTTGATTTTAACTTTTTCTCTTAGAAATTTGGGGTGTCTGATGCTTAGTGCCCTAAAAGTTTTTTCCTTTCTAAAACTCTGGAATTCAAAATATCAGGACAAACTTTATGTAGTTTGGCAAAAAATTAATATGCTAACTCTTCTTAATCTTTTTCTTTAGGTTGTTCCTACAACAGAACACATAAATACAGAGAAATTGAAAGCCAGGGAACAAATTATGTTTTTTGAAGAAGTACTCCTGTTTGAAGATGAACTCCATGATCATGGAGTATCAAGTTTGAGTGTGAAAGTAGTGAGTATTGGGAGGTGTATAAAACATACCTAGGGACTCAGTTGGCTGATAAATGCAAAACACAGCTGCATTTTGCATGTTGTTCCTTCTGGGATTTAAATTTCAAAGCACAAAGTTCTTCATCCTTGCTCTTAGAAATATGATCTTACTGGAAACAATGTTGACTTGAAACCTTTGTCATCTGTCGTTACTCCAGGGGACAAACTTTTGCTCCAGGATCTTTTCCCTCCTTTTGCATCCTGCCTAATAGTCCTTTGAGACACTGTCTGCCCCGCTGTCCAGCCATAGCTGTAGCAAATCAACAGCCCAAATTCTGACTTCATTCTTGAAAACTTCTCATATGGTCTTCCATTGTGAATATCTGATGTAGAAAAGTACATGCTTAAAGTAAACCTTTGTCATGTGGTGAACGGACTATCTTTATTTTTGCAGAGAGTTATGCCTTCCAGCTTTTTTGTGCTGCTGAGGTTCTTCTTGCGAGTGGATGGGGTACTCATCAGGATGAATGATACGAGGCTTCATCATGAGGTAAACCCTTACTTTCCATCATAACTATTTTATAGAGATTCCCTTGCCATTTTACTTTCAGTGACCTGATATTCCTCTAATTTAATACTGATGTTTGGGGGCATAAGAACTTCCAAGTGTATTTTATTATTGTGGTGGTAGCGAACTAGCAACCAAGTGCTGGATGCCATGGTATGTGAGCAGAGTAGGCTATCCCTCATGGGATGTAATCATTTAAATACATTTGTCAGACACAGATTAGAGAAGGAAGTACAAGAGGAAAAAGAGGCAACAGTAAAGAGTTCAATACTGGCATGTCTCCAAGTATGTTATTTTTGTCTTATCTAATAGAATTAGACTGCAAGTGTAACTTGCAAATAACTGTCCCTAGTACATTGAGATCTGGTATCTCATGAATAATACAGGATATTAAGATTCGTGTTTTGGTAATCCTGTGTAGATGTGTAGTAGTTCTAGCTGTGTAAAGATCAATGAGCATATTCAGTCACAGAATTTTTTTTGATGCATGCACACAGAAAGGTGGCTTTTGGAAAAAAGAACATTGGTATTATCTGTCTTCATGAATTTGAATGTACATTTCTTCTCCTAGGTGAAAATATGTGGTCAACCAAATTCCAGTGCTTACTAAATTCAATGTATTTAAAATGCTTAGTTTGTACTGATACCAAATGATCACTTTTTTCCATTAGGCTGACAAGACCTACATGTTGCGAGAATACACATCCAGAGAAAGCAAAATATCAAGTTTAAAGGTATAGCATTTTTTAAACTCACTTTCTTTTTCTTCTGTTTTTTTTTTTTGTTTTATG
This sequence comes from Corvus brachyrhynchos, assembly GCF_000691975.1. NCBI lineage: Eukaryota > Metazoa > Chordata > Aves > Passeriformes > Corvidae > Corvus > Corvus brachyrhynchos. Next base: position 11,427,658 of record NW_008237619.1, on the reverse strand, counting down.
GTCAGCATAGAAAATACTGTGACCCTAAGTCATTCTTTGTAAGATTTTGAATTAATACAGAAGAAAATTCTTTCTGCTTATGCAGCATTTGTTTTGATGATTTTAGGGCAGATTGGCATTTTGTGAATGCTCAGATCACATGACAAGATACGGGATTAGGTCACTTTTTCTACTTTTGAGTTAATAAAATGTTTTTATTATTTTATTTTTTCATGAACCGTTCAGCCACAAAATCAGGTACTCCATGTCCCAGGAAGTTAAATTTCATGGCTGGTTGTGTGCTTCCAAGCAGTATTAGGGGTTAAGATCTGTTTGGTAATAGACTCTGCCAGTTTTTTTCAAATATTTGAGGTTAATAGGTCACCTTAAAACTCTAGTAATGGCTCAGAGTAATTTGTGGCACATTCGGAGTTGCAGCTGTTGATTTTTATTCTTCAGCCAACACCTGAACTTTCATTTTATTGTACCTTTCCTTCTCCCTTATTTTTCCTTTGCCTCTGGAAAGTAGCTAGTGTGTTACTGACCTGCCAAGGGAATACATTTTCTCTTGTGAGGAAAGGGGCACTGTATCATTTCTTAACCATATGTGATCCCTATAAACAAAACTAAATCCAGACATGAGCTTTTTGATAGTTTTGTAATTTTTGAAATATAAATCAATGATCTAGGTTTTACTTCACCTTATGTTTAAAAATCTGTGCTGTTAGATCATTTTTCCTGGCTGTTGTTACAGAGCGGAAATGCGCGTGGCTTTCAGCTTCTGTAGGTAAAGCAAAAAAGATTCCTGCTTCACTGAGGTTTGAAATAATTAAAACAGTGGTATGGTTCCTTATGTGGTGTAGAGGTAGCCAAATTAGAGGTTGCATTTGAATAGCTCTGGTTGAACTTAAAGAATGTTGTTAGAAATTTGAAGGTTATTTCATCAGTACAGATTTTTATTTCCCATCAAATGTCTTGTATGTATATGGGAAAGTGGTCTACAGGGATCTCCAGAGTAAAATACTGGTTAACATAATGAAACCACCTTATTTCTTAAAATATGAAATTAAAATCCAAGGAGTTTTAGTATTTCATATAAAAGTCTGTGGTGGACTTCATAAAAACTAAGATACATGTTGAGATTGAGCAATTGATAATTGTTCAGTCTGAGCAACACCAGTGAATACATTGCAGTGGTGGCTAGAAGAGATGGAATTCTTCATGGCCATCCTAGTCTCATCTGGAACTAGAACCTTAAAAAGACTGTTCCATTCACATTTAAAATATATTTTTTAAAAACATTGTAGGTGCTTATGGATATCTCTGACTTCCTTGCACTTTTATAATCTGCTGCTTAAAAATGTTAAATACTTTTCCTTGGCCTATTGATCCACATAAGGAATAAGACTGTCCATTTGAAGTTATAAGGTAAATTTTAATAATCATACCTGATTCCAGATGTTTACATCCAGTAAATTATAGATTAATTGTCTGTAAAAGTTTGGGGTTGGAATACTTTTTTTTTTTATCCCCGCTTTTCTTTCACTTGTTTCACGTAAAATTTTTGCTTTTTAGAACGTTCCACCTTCCCTGTTCACGGAACCTAATGAGATCTCTCAGTATCTACCCATAAAGGAGACAATCTGTGAAAAACTAGAATTCCCAGAGGAGCTGGAGCCTAAACCAGAAACATCACTGGAAATCACATGTTCTAAGTCTAAATAAATGTGACTTTATATGGACTTGAAGTAGACCGGAGATAATGTGATCACGTAATTGTTGGCATGGGGGGTGTTTCACTACTAGTGGAATGAAGAATTTGGCTAATTTTTCTGTAGCCTTGAGAGAAAACATTTCAAGCAGGTTTTGCTAATGGTGTTTTTTGTTAGTTTTTTTTTTAACCTGTATCTGGAGTTGATGATAGATTGGTGGGGAGTTGCAGTTTTCAACAGCATTGGAGAAATGACTGTTGGGAGTTTGCATTCTGTTTAGTTCACCAAGCAGGCAGGAGTATTGTCTGGACCCCCCTCCACTAACACTTATATGAAGATTTTGTTATTGCTGCTTCAGATACTAAGAGACTACAGGAGTTGTAAAACTAGCATGATTTTATTTTTATTGAGAAATAATCCACAGTAAAAAAAAAAGGTAAAAATTCCTTTGCATTTATTTTGAACTGTCACTCCTAAACTACCCATTTTGCTTGGCTTCCCCTGCTGTGAGCTGATAACCAACGAAGTTACTTTTTGTGGTCTCTGATCCAGAATCTCACCTAAGAATATTCATTTCATCTGAGGATAGGCTTAAAGTGTAGGGGGAAAAAAAAAATGCATTTATTCGACACTAGGTAAAGGTAAAATTATTTGTGAAGCATTAACTCCAGAGCAGGAGAAAAGCTGGAGGTTAACAGAGTAACTGGGAAGTCTCTTCACAAACGCTGGTTTGACCCCTTGTCAGCTGGAGTTCTCTGGGCAGTTGTGGGACTCTCGCTTGGGGTCCCTGTGCTGCTCCAGTCACGTACTGTGCTGGGAAGGCATTGCCCTGCACTGGCCTTCCTTTGAATGTTCCAAGTGTGATGGTTCTACTGCCCTGACAGCCAAATTGCCAAACTGCAGTGGGGCGTAAGGCTGGGGAAGTCTGATCCCTGAAGGATGCTGGTATTTGCAGTTTGAGAAAGGAGATCCTGTATGGCCTTAAAAGGATGCTAATGTATTCCAGATACATAATTTCGGTTTATTTTAAAATTCTTTTTAAGTTCTGATATTAATAGATGTGTGATCACTTGTATAGTCATGGTTTCAACACTCTGTAGATTAAACTTAAATATTGGTATTGCTTTTGGAAATCCTACAGTATATTACTGGTTTGGTGTAAGAATGGGGCAGCTGAGCAGACTTGTCTGGGTTTACTGCTGACACTCAGTACAGGAAGCAAGTAACTGCAGCAAAAAGCAGGCCTTGAGGTGTAAAGTGCTTGCAGATAAGAACATGTACACATTCTGATGTCTTGGGGTTTTTGTTTAAAAATCTTCATATTCTACACTGCATGGCTTACTAGAAGCAACCCACCACAAAACCCAGTATTTAACCAGGTCTTTTGTGAAGTGGTTTTCATATAGAGAAGACCCTGAGGTTTTTAGGGGAAAAAAAAGTCTACTGCCATCTAAGTGACTGTTTCCTTAGTAAAACAAGTAACACGCTTCACTTTTATTTGAGGCAGCCTGGTCTAGTGAATTCAGCATCAGGTGGAAAGGCAGGAACTAGCTGCAGGTTTTCCTGTGTCACTGATTAACCATGGAGAGGTCATTTCTCTGTGCCTCTGTTCCATGTATGTAAAAATGAGAGTTAATATATGCCTACCTCACAGAGGGACTGTGAGGATTAGTTTGTACAAAGTTATTGGTTAGAGTATTTTTTTTCTGAATACACCTTCAGCCTTATCTTTGGAATCCTTTGGAAAGGATTACTGCAAAAAAAATCTTACGATCCATAGGATGAGTAAAGAGAACTGAAATGAAACAATTTCTGAAAGAAGTTATCAGCCATGATAATTATCAGACATGATCTGGCTGAAGGAATTTATGGCCACTTTGAAATAGAAATGAGGTCCTCTGTGTTCCCCATTACAGTCCTAAACTTTGTTGGCTTTTTTTCATCTTGTTGCACTTGTTTCCTAAAGATTTTCGTGTCAGGATGAAGAAGGGGACTGCAAATGAATGCAGCATGGAAGAGATGAAAGTCCATTTGGTAATAGAAGATTATTTGGGTCCACTCCAGTGATAGAGGGAAATGAGGGAAGAGTGAAAAGGAAGGGAACAGCGAATGGGGATGAAGAGAGATTTTTCTGGTAGAAGTAAATCATGACACTTCTTTTACTGTAAGCACATATTAGTTTACATGCCTTAAAGCTTATAAAAACACACTTTAAAGCTGGTGTGACTGAGAGCAGATCTCATTTAGTGCTGGCATGAAGGAAACTGTATCTGCATTTGTTAATTCAAACTGTGGTTTGGGCTTGGTCGGTGATGCTAACATTAAACTCCTTTGGGCTGAAGTAGAGTGTGGGGGAAAGCCACAGAGTGGAGAGGGAGCAGTGGGAAAGGCACTCTGCATGTTTAGCTTATACTGTGTATTTTCTCTTGTCCATTAGACATCCTAATTTGTGACCTGTTGGTAAAGTTCTATGGAATGGACTTGTATCCTGACTCTATAGATACGTGCTCTCCATCTGTTCTAAAGGGTGATGTGCATTTCAGTGGAACACACGTGTTGGGGAAATCACAAGAACACATTTAGGAAGTTACAACAAGTTCAAAATTGGAGCACTTTGTGACTTTCTTACACCACGCAGATTACCAAGAAGCAACAGTATAAACTGGCATACAGCAAGCTCTCTGGCACAAAATTTCCACAGAAAGTACCACTTTGAATAAATAACTTTAGGGGGGAGGGAGTGGGGTGATTCTCCAGCTGTTTTGTGTCGAGTTTAATGTGGCAGTTTATATTGTTCCTTGTATGTTGCTGAATAAAATGTACCAAACATTTTATAGTTCTGTTTTTAACTGAGCGAAATAAACTGAAATAACTTACTTGTGATTCTGAATTTTGCTTGCTAGTAGGACATTGCATCCACATTACCTTTGTCTGGCAGGAGACTGCTCTGGCTCATTACGAAAATAAAGTGAGACTCTTTCAAAGCGCGAGAAGAGCCACAGTTGTGGGATTAAAATGAAACCTCTCTGACTATAAAATGCGTTTTGCTACTGCCAAGTAATGGATTCCAAAGTGCTGGGAGGCGATAGGATCCATCCACATCCGGACTACATCCCCCGGCAGCCTGCGCGCCGCCCCGCCGGCCTTTCCCCCACCTGCGGCGCGCAGGTGGGCGCGGCGCCCGCCGG
>NW_008237619.1:11408692-11422644 GCF_000691975.1 Corvus brachyrhynchos | reverse complement strand
GGGTGGGGGCGCGCCCACCGGGGAGAAGTCGCCGGTGGCGTGGGCGGGCGGTCCCGCGTGGGCTCCGCCAGTGCTCCCCCCGCGCGTCCCGGTGCCTGGGCATCCCCCGCTTCCCGCGGGACACGTAGGGAGGGTGCCTGAACAGGACACGGCGCAGCATCTGAGAGGAAGTTTTCGCGCTTGGTAGGAGGCAAGAGCTACAAGTAAACAAGTTTCGCTTTTGTTTTCCTCGTTTCCAGGTTATCGATTCGACTTCGTTAGGTTGGGGCACCCGAGTGAAAGGCTTCATTGCGTGTTTTGCGATTGGATGCCTGTGCTCGATCTTGGTAAGGACTTTTTTCAGATCTCCCCAATATCTGAGTTTCAGGAGCCCAGATAATTACAGCCTTGCTCTGTGCTGTTGCTTGATTTTTCCGAGTCTCTGCGGAGACGTCTGACTGTTCCAGTTATACGCAATACGCTGACTCTTAACAAGAATGCCAATAAATGCGATTTACTTTTGTATGTGTGATTCTGCAGTTTGGCTTTAAGTTTTCCTAAGATTTCTTTTGTGATGTGACACTTCTTGGAGATATATATATATATAGTTTATATATATATTGTTTCAATTTAAAGCCTGTTAATTTTTCCCTCCTTTCTCTCTAAACGTTCCTTTTTAGGGTAGTTGTCTGCTATGGATACCAAAGAAAGGGCTGGTACTCTTTGCAGTTTTTTATACTCTGGGGAATATTGCATCTATTGGGAGGTAACAATCTTTATATATCATTTCCCTAATACAGATGAGAAACAAAAGCAGAATGATAGTGCATAAGTGGTAGAAACTCTTGCATTTGCAAGAGAAGATATGCTTTTGTAGATAATTTTCTTGTTGAATTTTACACAATAGCATTTCCTCAGTAGTGCTCTGAAATAGTAAAGAACATTTTAGTTTTGTGTGCTGTTATTAGTAATGCATTCAAGGTAAATGTTGCTCGTCAGTAAACAAGAATCAAACTCGTGCTTTAAACATTGAGGTTTTTTGATTTTGTTGGTTCCTCCTCCCCAAGATAAAAATAATTCTTCACCATTTTGCATTTGGAAGTGTTCTCTGTGTGTTGGTGAATATATTTGGGGCAGTCTGTCTGTCAGGGCAAGCATATGTGGTAAGACTTCATGGCCATTGAGGTTCCTGAAGCAAAGCCCTACGTGCTCTGCGACAGGCCCAACTTTCTGTGATTGTGGAAACTTAGCATGATGTTAGAAAGCATAAATACTGGAATTTGAAGTAATATGCTAATAAGGTAGAATAATATAGTATATGGGGCAGAAATATCACTTTAGATAAAATTTTCACCTTGTATAATTCATCCAGTATCAATCACCAGGGCTCTAAATGAGGCTGCAGGTCTGGTAAGGGATCAGAGAATGGATCCAGGCCTGAAAACAGCCCTTTATGTAGAGGAATTGAGCTGGATTACCTGGCAATTCATGCAGATCCTCTGTGGATGGTGTTCTTGAAATGCAGATTTAAAAAGCATTTTTGAAAAGCAGGTTAGAAAAGCATCTGTCAAGGATGATCTGATTGGAGCTGACCTTGCCTTGTGCTTCTAACTTGATAGCTCTGCTCTGCTTATGTTAATTTTAACTGAACAAGTGTGAATAAAATTGTAAATACCTTGCACAAAGAAAAGGGGGAATGAATTTTGTCTCATTGTATAATCCCATTTCTTTTGTTGTGCAGCACTGATTGCCATAACAACACAGTGTACTTGTGCCCCTATGGCAGCAGACAATTTCATCTTACCGAGTTTCACTTTTACCTCTCTCATTTCCGTGTTCATCTTGACTTGTTTTTCACAGCACTATGTTTCTTATGGGACCAATGAAACAATTGAAGCGGATGTTTGAGCCTACACGTTTGATTGCTACTATTGTTATGCTAGTAAGTATCCAAGGAGTAGCTTTTAACTCATACAAACCAGGGAACAATTTTCATTGTGAAGTCCTTTCATATCCAGTGATCCAGCTATGTCTCAGGATGTGTCTGGGGGTGGTTTTTTGGTTCATCTTTTCTTAAAATACCAAACACTGCACATCTGCTGTAGTGGAAAGGTAAGCGTAGCACCAGAAAAGCACCTCTTTGTTAGGCAAGACTGAGCTGAAGCCAGGTTGTTTTGCTAAATGAGCATTAAGGGTCTGTGGCTGGTCTGTGTGAACCATGCACATGCTTTTTTTAGGGTGCTTGAGGTCACAACATCGTATTTATGTGTTGCCTAAGAAATGAACGATGGGAAACTAGTTTTCTAAAAGTTGTCCTATGGATGTTGCTAGATATGTTATTTTGCATAATTTTGTCTTTTTATATTCTGTCTGATGGCCTTGAAAGAGCTGTGTAGGTATTTCTACCTTGATAAAATCATCTCTTTGTGACAAAGCAGCTGGGGAAACTCTGTGCCTTGGTCACCTTGCATTAGGGATCATCCCAGCTGGTTGATAGCTTCAGGTTTTGAAACTTGTATGACAGAATGAAATTGAAAATTCAGCATTCAGTGGGGTCACTATTGGAATTATTTTATTCTCAGAAGATGGAAATTATAGCAACCCTTGTGCTGTGTGTGTTTCTGTGTCTGAAAGTTGCTGCTAAGTTTCAGACTGACTCTTCTTTAAAGTGCATGGTTTTTTTTGATTCTGCAACTTTCCCATTTTCTCCTGGCAAGTCAAAAACATGAAAGGTGGTTTAACTTGCATGAAACTCCTGTGTCCAGTCTGAATGTCTTCAGAGTGTTTGCTTGGCATCAGCACTTCCTAATTTCTCTTTACACATCCAGAGGTGCTGCAGAGCTTGAGAAATTGACTGTGTATGCTTGCAGATCCAAGCAAGAAGCTACTGTATGGTGTATCTGTGTTTGTATGCATTCAGGATACCCGGAGTCAGGAGAATTCCTGGAATGTTGTTCACTGGGATAAAGCCAGTCATTAGATGTATGATGCAGTATTTAGACCAATATACAAACCACCACCTTAAAACTAATGGAAGAACTGCATTTATTGTCAGGACTCCTGGTTGAGCTCAACTGTGTGACTTCTTTGGCAATGCATGTCTCAGCGTCTGAATATACAGTACTGTATTTTTTTTTCCATTCTAGCAGAAAAATACACATTATAAGCTCCAGTAGCACAATGGTCCATGTGTATCTAAAGGCTGTTAGATGTTGATAAAGCAACATGAATTATCAGCCTCTATCATAGATAAATGAGCAGTCATGTCTTAAACTGAAAATTAAAACTAATGGGAGGCTTCTCTTAAAAGTGAGGGTTAAAGCAGAAAAATAATCCACAATATCCTACTACCCCCCAAGATTTTACCTGTAGTAAAGAAAGAAAGACACAGTGCAACTCTGAAAACAGAAAAAGTGCTGGGTTAAATGACTGTGCCTTACTTGAATATGTACACAGGAGAGCTACTGAGCAATAGCCCAAAGTTCTTGAAAGTGTAGCATAGTTTTAATTGGTGAGCTTTTAAGTAATGGCATAACTTCAACCCCAGGGTAACCATGTAATCATCAGGAACTGTGCAGGAGCAGAAGGACTAAGACTGGTAACTGAAAAGTATTTGAAAAGTCTTACTTATGCAAAATGATGAAATGTGGTGTGTGCCTATGACACCAAGAAGTGTGTGGGATGGAGTAGTGACCTGCAAAAGAACTGCAGGAATCTCTTCCTCTTGTTCCTTTGCAGCCGTAAAATCATTTTCTGGGGATACCAGGCTGATACTTCCTCATTGCTTTAATTCACTTCAAAAGTGTAATAGCAAGAACATTTTAAATACAAGGAGCTCTTACAATGCAGGATTGAATAAAACTGTGAAATGATGTAATTCATTTCTGTCTCTGTGAAGGACCCCATTACAGCGTTGCAATGTCTATAGAAGCTGGAGTTGTTTCTATTTTTAATTTAAATAATTTGTTTTCTTCTAGTTGTGCCTCATACTAACACTGTGTTCTGCTTTCTGGGTGAGTACTGGAGTCCCGTATGTTTATCTAACTGGAGCTAATATAACTGGAGTATATTTTAAAAGTAAGATTCTTACACTGTTTTCTCTGCTGTGTTTCTTCCTCTCTCCTCTCCCCTCCAGTGGCGTAAGGCGGGACTCGCGCTGCTTTTCTGCATCTTACAGTTTTTTGCCATGGCATGGTGAGTGATTTCCTTTCTACACACTCCACTTTCTGTTGCACCTGACATCAGTAGCTGAATTGTGAGTGGATTTTGACCTGGAGTTAGAGGGAAGGAAAATTTTTACCTTGTCAATCCCTTAGATTCAAGACAATGCATCAGTGAGGAGCTGACCTGTTCCCAATTCTTGGTCTCTCACACCACTGCAGAGGCTTTGGAGGCAGAGCTCAGGGCTCCATTTCTAGAGGAAGTTCCTTTGGTTTCTCTGAGCTTGAACTGAACTTGTTTTTTTTCTTTCCCCTTTAAATCAATTCATTGCCTACTATCTGGGATTCCTCTTTTACACTCTCCTGAATTTGTCTTGTTCAGAGACCCAGTTACGCCAATCAAATTGTTAATGTTCTTCATGTTAACATATGGCCTGTGCAAGGTCACCAAAGGAGTGTACAAACTGATATGGATACCTAGCCAGCCCTCAGCAGTAATCTTGCCTACTTGTAGGTGTTGGAGCATGAAGAATACCAGATGCAGGAGAGCTGTGTTTAAAATGCTTTCACAACATCCCCCTCTATTTGGCCATAGTGTTTCATACCCTGGCTGGGCTAAGATGGCTTGCAAGGATACTCCTTCCTGTTACTCACAAACTCAAAGCTTCATTTTGGTTGTGTAACTTGCAGTTTAGCGTATCAGAGGGGTTGCTCTTGTTTGTGACTCTAATAAAATCTGACGTGAAAAGTAACTTTCAAATTTTTCTTCCTAGGTACAGCATTTCCTTCATACCATATGCAAGGTAAACTTTCCTACTCTCTTACTCTTTGTAATTTTGAGGTTTAATCATACAGAAGGTTAGTTTAGAGAGCCATTGTAATGTGTGGCTTTAGAAGGTTTTCCATGGTGCAGGAAATACAAGTAGTTAAATCTGAAAATGAAAATAAGCATCTTCTCTAGTGGGAGAACACAAATGAAAAAAACAAGAGGGCTTCCCTAGAGATATGTAAGCCTGCTGACCAAATGCTGAGCATAAGGCTTGCCTTTGGAATGCCTAAGTGTTGTCCAAAATGCTGCTAGACAAGTGTATTCTTCTGTGTCGCTTTTGTCCTGTTCTCCCCTGTGAGCCCTGTTCTGTGTGAGCACACAGTTCTCTCTCCTGCCCCATCGCCCCACCCTTCTCCAGTGCACTGCCTCAGTGCAGCCTTGCAGGTGCCACCTCCACAGCAGGTGAGCACTGAGCAGACCTGCTTGTCTCTAAGGCATTTGTGTAGTCATGCAAATCATACTAATGCAATTAATACATGGTCAGCTGATCTCTACAGTCCTCAGTGTCAGTGTGATAGCAGCATGGAATGCCTCTTATCAAATAACATAACTGAGGTGAGTCTGACTCTTTTTCTTTCTCCTGCCTGTAGGGATGCTGTGAAGAAATGTGTTTCAGTCTGTCTGTCCTAACAGGAATTCTGGATGCCTCACAAAGTTCTAGGAAGCTCTGGGTAGAACTGTGTTGAGATCACTGTGTTGTGTAGTTTCCTACTTCTGTCTTGAACATGTGCCTTTCAGCTGCTTGTTAGAAGCTCCTTGTGTTACACCCAGCGTCTGCAATTGCTTGGGTTGGTAAGCAATGGTGTCTGTGGGACAGGGGGCTTGTGATCAAATGAAATTCAGTCTGGCAGAAGAACTGGGCAGAGATCCACAGTTTGTTATGGTAATTCTTGCATGAATTTGTGCATTTGGTTTCGCAAAAGTTTCAAAGTAATACGTGAAGTGTGTAAAATGAAGACCTTGGCTCTGATGGGACTGTGCCAGTTCTAGAGTTGAAAATTGATTTCTTACCAACAACTTGGGATTTTTTTAAATAGCCTTATGTCACTTAATCTTTGCACTGTTTGCCTTGGATAATGGAATATTGGTATTCTTTCTTTTCTTGTCTCTCTTGCAAAATCTTAGGTTTATGAGACTTCTAAAGGATGTAATTTGAAAGTCAAACACTGTTGTGGACTAACCATGAGATGTTTGCATCTGTAATGAAGTATTTAATTCTCAGTCTATACTGATAGTGTTTCCTTAAACAAGGAAAGGGACATTTTCCTCTGTAAAAACTTGTTGTTGTAGGAAAAGCACTTGTAAAATAAGGTTCATTGATGTTTTCAGCCACCAGGAACCTGAGTTCTTCTCCTTGCTTACAGCTCATGGTTACAAAGTAGGAAGCTGACATTTTTCACATGAAGTGAGGTGCTTCTCTTCTCCTCCAGCTGTAGCATGAGAACAATGCAAAGGGCATGGTAGGCAAGCAATAAAGGAATTTATGTATATCCTTTCTTAAAGGACAAACTGTCATAAGGTGGAAGTGAGCTATTGTTTTAAGCAGCCTGGGTCAGGGAGAAGACATTTTCTTCTGAACTTGTAAATAAGTTAAAACTCTAACATTTCTCTTTGTTTCTTTGTAAGTGGAATCAGTTTTGTTTCTGGTAAAACTCTTGCACACCCCAGTGAATTTCTCTGCACAGAGGAGAAAGCACAATATTCTATTGCCTGTCGTAGCAAGGAGAGTTTGTAGCAATCCTGCTGCCAGCTCCAGGCAAATGCTGAGCCATCAGTATCCAAATTCCAAGGCCACTCTGCGCTCTCTTTATCTTCTGAGCTACATATAATCTTTTACTCCCACAGCATTGCAGTGGTCAGTTTCATATCTGAGCACAGATTCCTGCTTTTGCTGTGTGAGGTACTGTTTAACTGCTTTCCCCTTTCCTTTTACCAAACTGTCTTGCTGGATGATGATTATCCAGTGCATTCTAGTGGGAACTGAAGCATCTCTTCCTCAGTCTACCAAGAGTTTAGTTGTTTAAGAACATTGGTTTTGCATGGCAAGTGTATCCCTGACTTGTACCACAAAGATTTTAATGTAGGAAAAACTTAGATCTATTTGGCAGTACAGTATAAGCTCACAGTGAAGGCAAATAGTTCTGTGGCTTCCAGAAAGTTAATAAGAATTTAGTTAATCCAAAATTTTTAATTGAAGTGTCCTGATAATTTATAAAGCTCAGTACCATCCAGCTGTTAGGATCCTCTAAAAAAAAAAGAAATTAAAGATTCTCCTTTTGCAGATGGTATGAAAGGGAGATTTTGACGAGTGTTCTGTGGATTCCAGGTGTCCAGAATTACTGTTGCAAAGACATTTGAATGGAAAATCCCACCTTGGAAAGATGGCACTGATGGTGGGATGAATCAATTATACAGGTTCAAGTGCTATGTCCTGGTGCTTTTTTTATCTCCCCGGATTTAGAAGCTAGTGTTGAAATAACTACATTGACTATTGCTCTTCTTGAAAAGAATTGGTTAAATGCCCAAGAGAGACTGGGAATTAAAGAAAACTGATACTTCTTTTCCCTGGCTGATCTAAGACAAGTGTCCAAAGTGATGTATGTCTTTTTTATCAGGGAGTAAGTTCAAAACCTAATTTACATCTGTCAAAGGACCTAAGCTAGTCTTTTCTTAGGACTTTGATAATGTTTACAGAATTCCTTTGTATAGGGGAAATTGAAAGGCTACCCTAATGCCTTTTAAATTCCAATAGTCCTTTAATTTTAACATCTCTGAATGACCCTGGAAAAGCTACAAGTACAGTATACATTGTTTCTCCTTCCCCTCTCCAGCAAGGTTATGTTAACCCTGATCATCATTCCAGGTTCGATAATGGAATTTGACTTCTGGGGTTCTTTTTTTGGTTACTTCAGATTAGGAGGAGTAAAAGCCTTTTGCTTATTCCTTGGCTAGCTTGGGCAGGATTCTGGTAGACTGTCTGGCAGTTCTTCTGGAAGAACAATAGAATGGGGTATGTTGAATGTTAGTTTTTCAACTTGCAGAGTAGCTAACTAGAACCTTTTAGCTGGCTCTTGTGAGTACAGCCACGCAGAAGTAGGAAATTTATGAAACTACCAATAGATAGCACATAAATGATTATTTTCCTTTCCCCCTCTCTTACCAGTTTCAGACTGTAATTCCAGATTCACAGCCTTTTATTCAGTAAGAGAGAACAAATCTTCATTTGACTGCACAGCACATGAGGCTAAGAAATTGTGCCCTTACAGGAAGGGAAGCCAAGGGGAGATGGCAAGGACACAAGGATCACCAGAGTGCCACTGGGGTTTATGTTGCCCTTTGGTGTTGTATTCTGTTCCTGGGGACATCAGACAGTAGGAGAGATTTGCCTTATTCTTGCCAACATGTGAAACATACTCAGGGTTTGTCGCTTCATCTACAAGCAGTTTTGGTTTAAAATAGCTCTCCCAGAACAAAACTCTTTAGATTCTTACTTTTAAGTAGTTGTGTTGAGGCTGTTGCCAAGTTTAACAGCAAAAGAGATTTCCACTTTGTTGAATACTTTATTTTATATGATTTTTACATAACCAGGGAGTAAACTATATGAATATTCCTTCTTGAGTAGTTTTCAGTCTGAATTAGATTATACCATTTTACTTTTTTTTTTGGTCATTAAACCTACTTTGTGTTACATTTTGATATCATCAGCTTTGGTTATGTGCTTGGCAGGAGGCACGGTGAGCATTTCTGAAGCTTTCTGTCTCACTGTCCTTCAGGGCAGGAATGTTTGCTGTGTGCGCTCTGCTGCGAATAGAGAGTTTGTGGTTTAAATCACAAAGCTCCTTGCTTCCCAAAGTCCTTGCTCAGTTACCTACAGCACTTACCTCAAGGCTGAATTCCCTAAGGAAACTTGTTTGATGTTGGGTGCCCATCTCAGTAGGATTTGGTGTTCTATCAGGAAGTGCTTTTTGCCCAGCCTCACTGTTGACCAACTTGTCCACTTTTTTTACTTTTTGCAGTACAGATAACATAACCTCAGCCAAGCAGCCTTAGTGTGCAGTTCTAGCAGGAAATTTGTATGTCCTGGATCACCTGACTTTCCAGCTATAGTAGAAGTGGAAATGGGGAGGGTGGTAGTCATGTATTCCCAAAGTACTGGGACTCTATGCATTGAAATGTGGGATTTTTTTTTTCACTACTTCAAGGTTTTGCTCTGTTTTATGTGATGAAGTCCGTTATGAATACTGGTACTATCTGAAATGATTCTACACTGATGATGCTAACAATTTGATCTCATTTAGTATTTACAGTAATAAGATTGTTCATGAGCTGTTACAAAAACCAAGGACGAATTTTCTGCCACAAGTTGAAATTCTTTTCAGAAACCACGTTTTAAAAAGGAAAGCGTGTTGGGCTCTGTGTGTGCCTCCGACTTTCTGAGAACGGCTCTTGCTTCGTTTTGGTCCTTAATCATGTTCATGAAAGTGAGATCACTGTGCTATTGTACACTGAGGAGGAGGAGGATATTTAAACATATTTGTCTTAAATACTGATGTTTACAACCATGGCAAATACTGACCATTTTGGAGAGAAAGCACAGAAATGGTTTATCCTCTTAAAACCACGTGCCTCGCTGTAATGTGAGCACTAAATTTTTGAACGGCTGTGGAATCGTTTTGTAAAATAAAAACCAGACTCAGAAATTCTCTGCAATGTTTTGTACTGTTACTGATTCTGTTTGCTGATGTGCTTTTTCTATGTATTTACACTGTTTGATTTCTACTTTGATAAATATTCTTTTTTCTGACTTACAACTTTTTCTCTAATGAAGTGAAACCTTTACAAGTGCTGTTTTTTTCCTTCAATAAAGTTATCCCTGCATTAAATGAATGGTTCTTATGGTTAATATTCTTAATGTACTTACAGCTTTTTTAATGATGCTGATTCTCCAGATGATGCTGAAGTTGCTGTGGGAGGTTTGTTTTCTTCTGTGTATTTGTTTTTCTTTAAAGTTATTGTCCTGTCCTCACTTCCTTTGCTGTGCACACAACATGTACTGCTGGGGGGAGTCCTTGTGTCACCAGTCTTTTGCAGCAGCTTCACCCAGCAGTCGCAGGCACCTAGACAACTCGTTGGCATGACTGGAGTTAAGGTGAGGATAATGCTTTTGTTGCTTCATATTTATTTACCTCAAGAGTCAATATAGACATGCCAACAAGCTATCCTTAGTCCATGCTACAGAGAAAGTAATGCCTGGTGCTATTCTGTCAGCAGTGATACCAGGAAGCAACATGCTTCTGAAATCAACATGCTCTGAGTGCTGATGTACACTCAATAAAATGTAAATGAAGCAAAATATCAATGATTTATGAATGTGTGTTAAAAATAAATAGAGGCAATTATTTTAATTTTTTTTAACTTTCAAAAAGCTGGTCTGTTTAAGTGTGTGCCTAATATGAATCCAAAGAGTTGCTGTGGTTTAATATTCCTTGGCAGCATATCAAGCTGTGTGTGCATCAGGCTGTTCAGGGTTTGTTACACTTTCTCCTAATTGACAGGCAGGTGGTTTTTTTTCCTGTCTGCAAGGGTGGTGGTGAGACTTGTGTGCTATGGGAGACTGCATTATGTTTTCAATTACCTTTCTTTTCTTGTTTTTTTGATTGCAAGCTCTGTCTTGCAGCTGACTCAACTGAAATTTCTATCCTACAGGAAACTCCAAAGTTGTGTTTGGAATACAAGCAGCAGCCTGTCTTTTGTAGTATAGAAACCTAGGGGTTTGCATTTTATCTTTTTGAAAAGGGTAGAGTGTCCCAGGAGTGTCAGGAAAGCTGGATACATCTGTGTCATATCAAGACAACTGTGATTCCTCAAAGGGCAATAAATCCTTTCCATGTCTAATAGTTTAGAGGTATTTTGCTTGCCTAACAACCTCCTGCATAACAACAAAGCTGTTGAACTTTACCACTTCATTCTCATGCTGACATCTTAATACCTGAATGGTTAAAAAAGAAGTGAAATCTTCATTTGGAATCCCTAAACAGTGATCAGCTGCTGTAAAATGCATTCTGTTGATGAATGACTTTGCTCCTTAGCACAAGCCTTTCAAAGCATTTATGCATTCTGTTGATGAATGACTTTGCTCCTTAGAAATGCTTTGAAAGGCTTGTGCTACAGCATCTACTCCCTGAATCCCATTACCTTGCATTCAAAGTTACCAGCATTCAAATTCAGTGACAAGGCTCTTGGGAAGCTGCTGTAATGTCTGCCCCTTTCCTTTCTCCTTCCCCAGTGTCTGATTTGCAAGAGAAGGTTGCAAATTTCATGGATGTGAGCGATTCAAAGATGGGGGTTGATAGGAATTTCTATCCCTTGCTTGTACCTTTCCTACTAAGCTCAGCCTTGGTTGCAATACATGTGGGGGTACAGGCTTGTAACTGCCCAGCTGAAAATTCCTAAAGAGAAAAAATTCTGATTTTCTCACTTTTCAGAAAAAAGCTGCTGATGAATTAGAGATGGAATAGTCTATCTCAGCTGCCAATCTTTGGGATTTCTATTTTAAGTTAGCCTGGTTGAAACCCTTTTAAGTTTCTCTTGCGTTCCCTTGTGGCATCTCTAAGAGAAGTTATTCCCAAGAATTCGTGCTTTCAAACCTCTGTGGGAATAAGTGTGGAGCAACATGGGTGTAGTGTAAAAATGGTACAATGAAAGTATCATGTAGTCAGCGTGATTTCATTGCAGCTCTGAAGGGCTGTCATGCCCTGAAAGCTGGGGAAGTACTGAAAGCTGGAGAGGGGCTTTATACAAGGGCACATAGTCAGAGGACAAGGGTGGATGGCTTCAAACTGAAGAGGGGAAGTTTGAATTAAAGATTAGGAAGAAATCCTTTACTGTGCGAGTACTGAGGCACTGGCACAGGTTGCCCAGAGATGCTCTTGATGCCCCATCCTTGGAAGTGTTCAAGGCCAGGCTGGATGGGGCTCTGAGCAACCTGGACTAGCAGAAGGTGTTCCTGCCCATGGGAGGGGGGCTGGAACGAGATGATCTTGAAGGTCCCTTCCAACCCAAACCATTCTCTGGTACAATATGTGGTGTGAAAACAAAATATTTTGTTTTCACAGGCATGTACTCCTGTGGTTTCTGGTTGTGTGTAACAGGATGTGTGAGGCTCACTGCTTTTGAGAGAATCAACTGCTTCATAGGAGTTATACTTGAAACTTGTTAACCCTCGTAGTTAGCAGAAAGCTTTAACCTACACATCCAGGTCAAAAGTGCATGTTGCCCAATAAACACTCAATGTATTACTTTTGTTCTGAGATGTTGTAAGTAGAACTTAAAGCTTTGTTTAGAATCTCCTACTTTTTTTTTATAATTTTCTGATCTTAAAGATGGGGACAGTAATAGTTTCTTCCTCTAGGTGACAATTCATGTCTAAAGACATCACTGAAGATTTTCAAGTAGAAAAAAATGAATTAGGGAAAAGTATAATTATTGTTTAAAACAAACTAAGTTACATTTATCACCAGCCTGACTACATATATTTGGTTTGCTGTCAATGTTTTGGTGAGGGGGCTACAGGGGTGGCTTCCCTGAGAAGCTGCCAGAAGCTTCCCATATGTTAATAGAGCCAAGGCCAGCCAACTCCAAGATGAACCCACTGCTGGCCAAGGCTGAGCCCACCAGCAACTGTGGTAGTGCCTCTGGGGTAATGTATTTGAGGAGAAAAAAAACCTTGCACTAATGCAGCCAAAGAGGTGGGACAGAATTTGTGAGAGGAACAGCTCTGCGGGCACCAAGGTCAGTGGAGAAGGAGGGGCAGGAGGTGCTCCAGGTGCCAGAGCAGACATTCCCCTGCCGCTTGTGGAGCTGACCATGGTGAGGCAGCTCTGCCCCTGCAGCCCGTGGGGGTGCAGAGACCCACCTGCAGCTGGTGCAGGACCCCATGCCAGAGCAGATTGATGCCCATAGGAGGGTGTGACTTTTTGGGAAGCCCAAGCTGGAGCAGACTCCTGGACAGAGGAGTCCACAATGGAGCAGGTTTGCTGGTGGGACTTGTGACCCTGCAGAGGACCCACACTGGAGCAGCCTGTTCCTGAAGGATTGCAGCCCATGGAAATGACCCACACTAGAGCAGTATGTGAAAAACTGCAGGCTGGGGCAAGGACTGGTGGAGAAATTCATAGAGGACTGCTTTCCATGGGAGGGGTCCTATGCTGGAGCAGGGGAAGAGTGTGAGGAGCCCTTCCCCTGAGAAGGTCGCTGGCAGGGAGGAAGAAGAGAAAATCAGGAGGGAAGTTAGGCCTGGGAAGAAATGAGAGGTGGAGGAAAGATGTTTTAACATTTGGTTTTATTTCTTATTAGCTTACTCAGTTTTGATTGGTAATAAATTAAACTAATTTCCCCAAGTCAAGCTTGTTTTGCCCATGATGGTAACTCGTGAGTGATCTCTCCCTGTCCTTATTTCAACCCATGAGCCTGAGGAGGGGAGAGACAGCAGCTTTGGTGGGTACCTGACACCCATCCGGGGTCAACCCATCACGCTACATTAGGTTTTTTCTTTGGGTTTGTTTTCTTTTTTTTCCTTCTCTTTTTAAAAAGCAGAAAGACTGCTGTGGAAAGCCTTCCCTGCTCTCTGGGCTCAGAATTAATCTCAGTTATAACACCAGACAGGGAGGTACCACTTGAACAAGCTGCCTGCCTTGCTGCTAAAAACATACCCGATGGAAGTTACTGGCACTGTCCCCTCACCCTGACATTAATGCAAAGGCTAATCTTCTTTAAGTCTCTTCTAGCCTAGCAATCTCTTAAGGGGCTGAATACGTGATTAAAAAACAGAAGGAAAGCAGCTGTCTTTTTATCCTTTCTTAATTATTCCGTGGTAGCTGATAGGTGTTGATTTCCTGGGAGTGTCATGGTGATGGAGGTTACATTTCCCTGTGTTGTTGGGACTCAGTGTTCAGAGCGGGGTTAGTTGAATGCTGCAGTGGGAG
>NW_008237619.1:11403326-11408610 GCF_000691975.1 Corvus brachyrhynchos | reverse complement strand
ATTTTCTGCATTTTCATCTGATGATGAAGGGCTGCCTTCTATTTGGAAACATGCAGCTAAAGGCCAAAAAACAGCTATCCAATGTCAAGGCAAGAAAGGGCTCTTTAATTACCTTTTTTCTTGTTTGGGTTATTTTTTTCTTTCTTTCTGTGTACCCCACCAGCTGGTGGCCGGGAGCATTTAAGAACAAGCTTAATTAGAAAGTCAAAAATAACCCCTAGCTTTTTCCTGCTGTAGCTTGGGGAGTAAAATCCAGTAAGTATTGCAGGATTGTTCTGACTGTTCTTTCACTGCTCTCCCCAGTCCTCATTGCTTCATTTAAAATATGAGTTACTAAATTCTTATTAGTAAATTGGAGATTATTGTGTTGTGCTTGCATTTTGAGCTAGTTCTGACTGGCTATGAGCCACAAGGAGTCTGATCCCTGCTTGAAAGTACCCAGCTGGGTTTCAGGGAAAGATTACACCATTGTGGGTTTTGTAGGGGCATTTTCTGTTCCTTCTGCTGCCCCTGCTGATTTGCTTGTCTAATTAAATGGATGACAAGTGCAAGAAGGGCAGTGAACAGTCTTCTGTCCTGTGTGTGTCCCACTTGCAGTGACACTGGCCATGAGTCATCAGGAGTACCTACTGTACTCCTCTGTAAGTCCAGCTACCTTTTCTTCAAATGTCAGGTTCAAGGAGCTTTAACTTCCAGCCCAAGAAATAACCCACATCTGAGAATGGATTGTTCTGGGTGTCCTGGCAATACCTACAGCCAGTGGCATTAATCTGTTTGTGCCTCAGTTTCAGCACCTGTAGACTTGGAAAAATTAATCTTGCAAGAAAGTAGGAGAAAGAAGGGTTGTTTGGAAAGCATTCCAAGTTGTTATTTAGGTGAACGGAGGGACAAAAGATTAGAGGATGTCTCTTACTTCTCCTAAAACAGGCTAAATGTTCAAAATAAATTTCCACACATAATATTTTTGTTAAATGAAAAGCCAACAATAAACAAATAACTGTGACTCTGAATCTATCCGGTTTCTGTTCTGCAGCCCTCTCCTATGGAAGCTGTGTGACACAGACACAGTACACAACTCAAGGAAGCCTGATTGATGGAATCTGGATGTGTATTTTAAAGCAAAATCTCAGGTCCAAGTACATTCAGCTGATCATGTGCTTGCATGCATGCAAACTTGTTATTCCTTAGGCTAATTCTTTTTGGTTGGAAAGATTTGTCAGTGATGAACTGTGCCTTCCTGCTACATACATCACAAATTGCTCTCAGGCTGAACTCTTAGAGCTGAAACACCCTTCCCCATGCTGAAAATAGTAATTGGGCTGTTCCCACTAACCAACCACAGGTAACTACTCTCATTTTGGAAAATGTTGTGGTTTCAGGCATCCTGAGCCATGGTAACATAGTTACTAAAATTCAAACTGTGTGAAAGTCAGGTATTTTAAGTTGTTAGATTTGTGGTTTATTTTTTCCTCTGGACACTAGGCTTTCAAGCATCAGGCACCTTGTATGAGTGATAACCGTAAGCACACAAGTGTTACCTACTTCTGGGATCTGAAAGGGTGTTTCATTGCCGTGCAGGACACAAGTTCCAGTATGACACTCCAAAGTAAACACGTTCATGCTTCTCCCTTAGGGATGCTAGTTGAAAATCCAGTTTTATTGACTCTCTTCCCAACCTATTACTGGAACAGGTCATTATCCACTCCCTCCATACACCCTTCCTTCTCTACAGCTCAGTCCCAGGAGTGCTTTGGGCAAGCAGTGCACTCCAAGCAGGACCTCCCTTTCTCTTGCTTTGTGGCAGCCTCCATTTCCAATCCATCTTTGCTGAGCATATTCTCTACCTCTAGTGATGCACCAGTGTCTGCTGGTGAGAGTTTCACTTCCTTGTTTGGAAACCCTTCTACCAACGGGAACTGTTGTTACTTTTGTGCATGCTTTCTGTTTCTTTTAAGTTCTAAGCATCTTGAGGAAGGTAGATTGGATCTGATTTTTGGAGGCTATAATCCAGTATCACTCCACTTGAAGACCTGTAGGAGAGACGGGCAGTGAGTACTTCTGAAAGGCCAGGCTTCTCTTTTTATTTGTCTATTGAAAGAACTGTGTGTAACTACTGGCATATTATTACTTTTATGATATGTTGTCTCTTTACTTGCCTCAACTTTGAATCTCCTGATTTCTGAGCAACTATATCTTAAAAAGCTGGATGGAAAGAGGGCTTCAGCTAAAAAAAATCCCAAAATAACATGTATCTGTTTTAGAACTGACTGAAAACCTGAAGATATGGAATTGAAATACACAGCACTTCAACCAGCTCCAATTTCTCTGTCTATTTGCATTTGTAGTGTAATAAAATTAAACACTGTCTCATATAGTATCCTATGCATTTCCTATGCCATTTGAGCACGTGCAGGGAAAAACTACAGTAGTAGCTTCTCTCTCTTCTGAGTATTTGGAAAGGGGAACCCAAACATAAACATATTCCCTTTACACCAGCATACCTAAGATGCAATTATTTTTCCAAATGTAAAGTGGTACCCTTCGAGGTATCTAATTATCCTATAGATTTTAAAGTACATTCTTTAGTTGTTCAGCAGTGAGAGTGGGCTGTTTATCATCTAGAAGTTGCTATTTGACACCTGCTAATGTAACTCACAACCTGAGTTTACTTATAAAATAATCTAAGTACTTTTGTTATGAGTTGACAATTAAAAAAGAAGAGGGGGAAGAGGTGTCAGAGTGTGAAGTTTGAAAGGAGCATAGAATCATAGGATGATTTGGGTTGGAAGAGTGCCAATAAGGTGCTGTCAAGCTCTGGCCATTGCTGTTTAGGTGGATGGTAACTCTCAGGTTTTTTTGTTTAGCCTTGATCAGTGATGGATTTAACTTAAATTCTGTTTTATAAAGTCTGCCATACTCTTTCTTGTCTGTAAAAATCCCAGCAGTGATCCACCAAGTCATTTTGTCTTTCTAAAAGAGACAGAAACACAGAAATTCAATAGGGACTATTGAATTGAAAGACTGCAAAGTTCCCAATAAGCAGACAGAAAATGTATTTCTCTAAAAGTGACCTCTAGCACTACATTTTCATAATCAAGACCCTGAGTATCTCATGTCCAACAGACCAGAATTTTCGAAGACACTATCAGAGATGGATGTATCAGGAGAAGTTAGGGGCTCAAACACTTGTTATATACCAAAGCCCAGTGTTTACAGGTCACTGTTGTTCATGGGGTCCTCACTTAACCCTCCAGCAGGGGACTGAAGCCACATTTCTCATACCCTTGGCTGAATGCTGACATTGTTGGAGTCCTCTGTAAAATGGCAGCTTCTTTGTGGAGGGCATGTGTTGTTGGATTAGGCTTGTCAGAGAAGGTCTCAGCATGAGGTGAGAGGGATGCTGAGGGAGCTTTTGTATGAGATGGACCTTGAGTCGGTCAGCAGTGCCAGGCCTCAGGCGGTTGAGCTGATACCAGCCCCAGAAATGTGCAGTCTGTCTGTGGAAACACAGCCAGAGGGGAGTTCTGCCACCTGTAAGGTGCAGCAGGGATTTTGTGAATGACGGTGGGACCAAGTGATGGACACAATACCCATCAACAGTGGAGTGTAGGGATGCTACCTTCTCCTTGTGCATTGCAACCTCAGTGCAGAAGGGTCTCTTACTATTATATTTTGATTTAGGAACATAGAAGAATGAGGTTAATGCATTTATGCAACATTCCTGGTGAAAATATTTTAAGACAACCTTCTCTATCTTAACTATCTTGACTCTTCCCAGCTCCTTCAGTTAGAGTCCGCACCAGTGTGAATGCAATTTCCATGCATTGTTTCAGTCTGGAAATGAAACAATTTTCATTAATGGAAACCTGGTTCTCAAGCAGAACAATTAGACCCACTTCAGGTTGAAAAAAGATAAAAGCATGCTAATTTGGATGGAGGACTCTTCTTTCAAGGCAGCCAATTGAGTCATCAGCCTGCCACCCACCTGACTGTCTAACAGGTAATTAGGAGGTAGTCCTCTTTTTGTGTGGAGCGTGTGCGTAAACCTCCACACACTGGTGTCACTGCCCATTGGGACATCAGGGGAAAGAGCTAGGCAGTGGCAAAAGAGAGAGGAGAGCACGTTCGCCAGACGGTGCCCAATGATCTGACTTCTTTTTTTATTTAGCTTATTATTTTTGTCTTTTCAACAGCTACCTGAAGTTTCTGACAGTAAAGCCGTCATGGCAGACCTGGGCTGCAAAAAGCCCAGCGACTGCACCGTCTCCAGGCTCCTCAGCGTAGTGGAGAGCGAACTCCGGGCTGGGAGAGACAAAGGCGACCCCACGGAGAAACAGCTCCAGGTTGTCTTGGAGGATGCGACGCTCTGGCAGAGATTCAGGGAAGTCACTAATGAGATGATCGTGACCAAGAATGGCAGGTGAGTGATCTGCACAGTGCTGCGGGCTCAGTGGAGGTGGCAGCCAGGGGGGTTAGACTCTGTGATAATAAACAGTGTGTGCAGACTTGAGGGAACTGCACACCAGAGCTTTTTAGGGGACTGCAGCCTTGCAGTCCACTAAAACCAGCGTATGAACAAGATGGAGTGACCCTGCTTCTTTTTGGTCACTGCCAAACCATTCCTCCTATGAAACATGCTGGAAAAATATATTGACTAACTTGCGATTTCACAAAAAGGCAACTTTTTCAAGGGAATAGATGGTACCTCTCAAAACCTTTGGAATGACTTCTTATGCTAATAATCATCAGCCTATATTAGCAAGTCCTCACCTGTACACTTCAAATTACTGTACAGAAGCAGATTGATGTTGTTATCCCCAGCTGCAGTTCCCAGGTATGAACAGATTGTACGAGCAGTCTGTACCAGAACGGGTGCAATAAAACTGTGCCCTACGTGCTCTGTATGCAGGTACAGTCTGAATTGCATGGTCCCACAGTTGTTGCTGATGCCTTTAGAAACAAGTGTGGAATATTGCTTCATTTACACAGTTTTAGGAGGACAAAATATTGTGGTATAAATGGATCACATGTCTTACTCTTTGGGGAACACAGAAAGGCACAGGAAAAGAGTGAAAAATCTGGCGAGAAGGATGCCAGTTCTGAATCGGGCACTGGCTTGAAGAAGGCTCTCCACAGAGGTTCTGCTCTGAACTGGGCTGACAGCAGAGTCCAGCCCATAACAGACAAGCAGCTACCAGAATAAGATTTGCCAGCACAGTGGTACTAAAGTTTTTATTTAATGTATCCTTGCCAGCCCTCTGCTGCGCCCCCCGCGCCCCCCCCC
>NW_008237619.1:11359499-11403167 GCF_000691975.1 Corvus brachyrhynchos | reverse complement strand
ACATGCACACATTTTTTCTGCGAAACCTCTCAGGAGACCCACCCAGGAGACAGGAATTAAGAGATGGAGATAAAGATTTACTCATGTGATGTGACTTTCATTAATTTTGCAGACTTTGATTTAACAGAATTTGTGGATGAAATTACTGCTGACTGCAGCTTGATAAGGGACATAGGTGAAAGCAGTAAAAAGGAAAAATATAGTCTCTTTTGGCTCAGCAAGGTGATTCTGTGGAGAAAACAGTTACCTTCCCAAAGTACCCAGCTCTTGGTGTAACAGTACCTGTTGCCATTCTGATTGCTCCTAATAACCTATACTGATAGAAATCTGCTGCCGAGATTCTCTTTATATCGAGAAGCTCCTTCTGCTTCATTTAAATTGCTTTCAAAACTGCTGTTAGGCTACAGCAGACTTCTAAGTGGACTTTCACTTGGTGTACAGTAGCTTAAACTGGCTCCTTAGCCGCATAAGTGACTAAAAGTGAGGTAAGATGGGTTTGCCTCTAGTTAATTAAATTGGTACAAAGAATCACACCATACCAACAGGTTTTTTTCAGTTTCTTTCCTTGCAGCTAATGAAAATCATGATTTCATGGTGATACTAGTTCTTTCTGAAATGTCAGGGTGAGTGTGTAGATAAAATCTTTTTATAGTGTTGATAAGGGAATCTTTCATTATGTGAATGTGCCCGGGTACTCCTTATTTCATTGTGTAAGCTGCCTGATTTTTTAATTTTAGCTTATACACTCCTTATCAGCCTGATTCTACTTTTCTTATAGCCAATGACATCTCCAGAAATGTCAGTGGGGACAGAAATAAGTTCTTTATGATCAAACAGCAATCTCTAAATAAAAAATTGCAGAAGTATGTCACACAGCCATTTGCATTAATCCTTTTAACATAGTTACTGTAGCATCGGAGATTATGAAAAAGGATCTCTGCATTTCTGAAAGTATCTTTCATCAAAAAACACATCAGCACACTAAAACAGAGAAAACACAGACGGTGGCCTGCAGCAAAGCACTCTGAACAACTCTATGCTATTCAAAAGGAGACCAACTTGAGACCATTTCCTATGACTGCTGAGTTTTTCTCAGGTTCAGGATTCTTCAGTGCCTGTCTCCAGAGAGATTCTCAGTAGAAAAAATATTGATCTTATTCTGCTTCTGCTAAATAAGTACAACCAGATCATTCTTGCTGAAGGGTAGATGAATGCTTTGAAAACTGTGTTCTACAATGAAAGAGAAGAGCCAGCCTGAACTTTTGTGTGTGAAAACGAAAACAGTTGGTGTGGACAGACACATTATTGGCAAAGCTCAGAAATTAAACAGAAACCTGATACAGTAGCATCCCAGAGAATGAAAGTGTAATTGATTAGTGATCCTCAAGTGTCAAATTCTAGCATGCACAATTCTATCTGCTCTGAGTCATCTCTAATTGGTACCGAGGGTCCCAAAATGTCACAGTTTGATGAACCACCTTCAGTGTTAATATATAGATATGTCTCTGTGGCTGTATCATACTTCATTATGATAATCACCTGGCCTAGCAATATGCCTGGGGGAGATAGATATATTCTGAACAGGATAGACATCATTAAAATTAAATCACGTGCTGTATCACAAAATACGTCCCAATGGGTGCAGCTGATACGGTGGAAACCATCTCCTATTTTACTCAGACTTATTGTATTCAATTGACACTTCAATATCAAATGTACTGTTATCTGACTGAGTAGGTTTTCTCTCTCAGTGTTTATACCATATTAGCTAGGCACTATCCTGAGACTTCGCAATCCCTGTTATTGCCTGGAGACAGGAAGGTGCCACTGTTCCTCTCTGTGTATGGGGAGAATCCATAGGGGATCAGTGCAGGCAGCCATGAGTGGGGCAAAGAAGCCCTTTCCAGGCTTAAACGCTAAAGCAACTTAACTGGTTACTGCACGTTCAAGTTTGATATCAAACATCTTCCCACTCAAGGTCTGTACTGTGGAGTAATTGTAGCAGATTTGCTCTAAATAAATTGAAGAGGCTGAAGTGCTCAGCTATTGCAGCAGTAGAGGTCACGTGTACACCTACCTGATCATTGACACAAACGTTCTGACAAACAAATTTGGAGAAATCACAATTTGCCATGCTAAAAGTCAGATTTTAACAGTAAAGCCACTTAATCAGCAGAACAAGTTAGGTGGTGAGCTTTCCATCATTAGAGTCTGTACAGTCAAAACATGCTGGTCCAAGCGAGGCAGAGATTAACTGGGATTGAAGCCGGGTAACACAGGGAAGTGCTCTAATCTTAGTGCTACAGGAGGTTAAAATTGATGGTGACTGCATTCTCTTCTGGAATTGGTCTTTGGGTCCTTTGGGGATAAACTTGAGTCTCTCAAATAGAAAGGCAGAGCAGCTTGCCTGTATTGTGGGCAGAGGAATTAACAATCTGCGTGTAACACAAACAGCTCTGAGAAATCTAGTGAAATTAAATTTTCATGTGGATTAATTTTCCCCTCTAATTCAATTTCAGCTATGTATCTAAATGTGTTACTTTGAACATCGACTGGGGGAGATGTAAGCATTGGAAAGAGCAATGCATCCATACTTTTTATCACATCCCAGTTTGGTAGCTGGTGCATCCTGATCAGAAAGACATGTGCAGCATATAAATCCTTGACTAAGCATCTATTTAATTAGAAACATCATGGTTCACAGTACCTTGGAGACCAGGGAGGAGTGCTGTTCCTCAGGGGTCAGTACTGGGACTAGAGCTTTTCAATGCCTTTGTTGGTGACAGGGGCACACCCTTCACACCCTTAGGAAGTTTGCCAGCAACCCCCAGCTGTGTTCTGGTTGACAAGTGGAGGGCAGGGATGTCATCTAGAGGGATCTGGACAGGCTTCAGAGCAGGGCCTGTGCAAACCTCATAAAGTGAACTTAAAATACAGGCTGGGTGGAGAACGGGTTCAGAGCAGCCCTGAGAACAAGGACTCAGGAGTGTTGGTGGACAAGAAGCACAACATGAGCCAGCAACGTGCACTGGCAGCCCAGAAAGCCAAATGCATCCTGGGCTGCATCCAAAGCAGAGTGGCCAGCAGGGGAGTGAGGGGATTCTCACCCTCTGCTCCGCTCTGGTGAGACCCACCTGGAGTGCTGCATTCTCCAGCACAGGAAGGACATCAACCCCTTGGAGCAAGTCTGTAGGAAAAGCTGAGATAGTTGCAGCCGTTCAGCCTGGAGAGGAGACTGACCTTATAGCAGCCTCCCAGTACCTAAAGGGGGCTACAAGAGAGCTGGAGAGGAACTTTTTACAAGGGCATGGAGTGATACAAGGGGTGGTGAGGCACTGCCCAGAGAAGTTGTAGATGCCTCATCCCTGGATGTGTTCAAGGCCAGATTAAATGGGGCTTAGAGCAACCTGGTGTAGTGGAAAGTGTTGGGGACACCAATCCAGGGATTGGGACAAGATGATCTTTAAGGTCCCTTCCAACCCAAACCAAATTCTATGGTGTTTTCCTCAATGCTGCACTGACCCTGTATCACCAAGTATTAATATTAGATCAAAAATCTCAAATTTCTCAAATTCTGTCTTTTCCTGTCAGCAGAAGGTGCTGAATGCATACAGCAAAAACTGTTATAGAGGTCTCCAGAAAGGTGAGTGGGATGTCATGGGAGACTAATTGTTAGCAACTTGCATTTGGGTGTCACTAGAGAGTATGACTGCAGGGGCAGAGACTTCCAGTGTCCTTTGAGACAGCCTAGAGTTTCAGCTCCCTTCTTATGTATTTTGGAAGTCTTGTACAGCTACTAAGCCTAGAGAGCTACCTTACCTTAGCCCCATGGCCACGGACCTCAGGCCATTTCTCTGGTGGCTTGGTGTACCCTCTCTGTACCCATAGAGAAAAGGAGCTTGAAGATTCATTGGCCAGTCCATAAGAATGTGGCATGGAGAAACGGCAGCGGCCAGGAGAGGTCAGTATGAGGGTGTCTGGGGCAGGGAGGCCTGTTACTCATGGAAGAAGAATGTAAGAGGTGATATGTAACAGCAATTGCATGTATTCCTTGAAAAGCTACGAAACTTAATGAATAGGATACCTTTTCTGGGAGACCCCTCTGTTCTGCTGTCCACAAATCTGTTAGAGCCCTACTAGCTCTGTTGCTGCAGACTTTCAGGCACTGAGGTGCCAATTCAGAGCTGTGTGGCATCGATCACAAGCACTGGGACACACAGAAAACCACTGAAAATCAAACTGTGAGCTCCTGCAAATCTCCTTTACGAAAGAAAAAAAAAAATAATAGTAAAAGGGGATTGAGAAAAGCTGGCATTAGACCTCTAGGCACAAAAGGAGCAGTTTCCCAAAATTAACAAAGGCAGGGTTTCAGTTTTAAACACATGAGATGGTGGAAGGCTGGATAGAAGTTTAGAGCTTGCATGTAAGATGGAACTAAAAGCAAAAGAACATTGTCAAGCTGGTGAGGTCAGGGAATATGGATGTACGGGACCAAATTACTGGAGGAACTGCCAACTGCAAGGTCTGATGGCAAGAGTGGATGGAAGGAAGGGAGGATGTTTTTTTATACTGAAATAGTCAGTGAGCATCTGGAAACAAACACTGAGGAGAATCTTTCCAGACCAGTTTCCAGTGGTGTCCCCTTTCTTGTTTCCTTGGCCAGGCGGATGTTCCCTGTTTTGAAGATCAGCGTGTCAGGCTTGGATCCAAACGCCATGTACTCCTTCCTGTTGGACTTCGCTCCGACTGATGGCCACCGCTGGAAGTACGTCAATGGAGAATGGGTGCCAGCTGGGAAACCAGAGCCACCGAACCACAGCTGTGTCTACATCCACCCAGACTCTCCCAACTTTGGGGCCCATTGGATGAAAGCTGCCATTTCCTTCAGCAAAGTCAAACTTACCAACAAGCTCAATGGGAGTGGGCAGGTATGGCCTGATGCTTCCACACCACCTCTTGGCTTCAATTGCAAGCACCTACCAATCAAGAAATATCAAGGGTGCATTTATGTAATTATAGAAGCCCTTAAAGGCCTCTTCACCCACAGATGCCAATTATTCTCTGGAGGCCAAATGTAAACAGGGATAAACAGGCCTTAATTGGCACTTTCAGATTTTAATGGACTTCTTGATGTTAAGAGAGACAGAGTGCTGTGGTTTACTTAATCATCAGGGGTCTTTTCAGAGTTGGTCTTGTGTGCTGGGGATTTTTACATAGGACTTCAGAGAAAGGGGGGAAAAATGGTCACGGGTATTAGGTTTTTGTTGTGTTCCCCAATGTTGTGTGGTGTAAGTGGAATGTTGGCAGGAGTCAGATGGCAGAATAAAAGGCTGCTCCTAAATGAAATAATTACTATGTCTGCTTTTGCATCATGATAATTATCAATATTCTATTGAATCAGCTTTGTCCTTTGGAAAGAAACCACATGTACCAGAAATAAGTGACTTTCTCTTTGAACCCCTTAAAAATGAAAACAGGAAAATTAATTTTGTTTCATATTTTATTTTTGATGATGCATCTAAAGGCAGAATGTTGCACAAGACCTTTTGTTCGCCTGTTTGTTTTGTACAAAACTCCTACAGTGGATGATACTTGTAAGCCCAGAATCAGCTTCTTTCATGTAAATGTTATATGTTGTCAATCTGTTATTTCCATTAGGTTTGTGAGGTACCTCTGTAAGCTTAATACTCTAATGAGGTAGGAAATTATCTCAGGTTTTACAGATTGGAGAACAGGAAGATGATCTGGCTTTTCCTAAGCCTTACATGGAACCAGCACACAAGAATCATTGTAGAGTGTAGAACAGGATCTGAATTTGCAAATGCTTGTCTTGTATCCAGGACCTCAGAAAAGTCAAAAGTCTCAGGAAAATATGCAGAGGGGGGAAAGAAGCTACAGGAAACTTGGAGGGTCAAAGAGTCCCTGGAGAAATGAACAGGGGAACACTGTATATATATATATATATGATGGAGAGGAAAATAGTAGAAAGCAGGGAAGGAAAAGCCATATGAGAAACAGAACCCAAACCAAAGTCACTAAATAACAAATAACTGAAGCTCCTCTTGTTTTCTGTTGAATCTTGACCACAGTGTTAAAGTAAAGCATGTCCCCACTGTGCTGCAGCTGCCCCTTCTGTGATGGTATTAGAAAGTAATTATGCTAATAGCTGTGTTCTTTCTTTTACATATATATATATATGTAGGTAGGTATACATCACTTTGCAAAGTACAAATTTTAAAAAAGAATCTTCTTCTTGCACTAGAGACAATTAAACAACCTAATAGACTTCCTGGATCAATGCTATTCACAGCTTTTAGTGCCAGGTTAGATGCTCTGCCAAGGCTTGATTAGATACACTTCATCTTACCCAGAGAGATGACTGGGTGACTGCCTTATCTTCTTCCTGGCACCTTTTCTGTGGGTGACTCTGAATATTCCAAACAGCAGAAGCAGGACAGGGAGGGCCTCTGAGCTGTTTCAGCAGCCCCTAGTGCCGTGGAAGTCCAGTGGTTTGAGGGCCATAGCTGCTAACACAAATACTCACTGATGCTGCTGCATCCAAAGCCTTAAATACAGTCCAGTGAAGTCTCATTCTGTTCAGCCATGTGGTTATTGCAAGGGAGGAAGAGACCAGCCCTCCTGCTTCAGTAACTGCTGGCTGGGGAGATTCAGCAGCGACACCTGCTCTGTCACAGAGCCAAAGGGTGGCTGTGAGGTACCAGAGTGGCACTGGGGGCTGTCTCTCTGTTTTGTTTCCTGCAGATAATGTTGAACTCCCTGCATAAATATGAGCCCCAGGTACACATAGTTCGTGTGGGAGGCCCTCACCGGATGGTGATGAACTGCTCCTTCCCTGAGACCCAGTTCATAGCTGTGACTGCCTATCAGAATGAAGAGGTAGGAGAGTGCCACACTGTGCTCTGGTCACCACTGATGAGATCTGTTAGAAGCTGATTAACTACAAGACCAGCGTGCCTGTTTCTTGTTTCCCCACCAGTCCCATGCAGTGTGATATTCCATCCAGTCTAATACTCTGTCATTTCTCTGCAGTAGAACACTGACGAACCTAGTGTCTGGTTCCAGTACTAAGCCAGGTTTAGCTTAATATCCTGGCACAGCTGTTCTAGACTGGTCCATCTGTCCTGGCATCCCAATCCTTTACTGGAAAAAAAGCGCCAAACAGCCCTACAGTCAAGCCCAATATCTTCCTCCAGCAATAACTGGTAGTTATAATGATAACCCCGTCTCTCCTTGTTCCCTGTAACACATACAACTGCAGAACAACACAGTACTCCGTGGGAAAATTTCTGCACTTAAGGGATGCTTTGGATTGTAAGAATTGCTAACTCCTGTGCCACATCCCTTAGCTAATGTTGCTGCAGATTTTATTTGTACTTGACAGGAATTCAGTGTTTAAACTCTCTTGAAAGGGTCCATCATTCCACCAGATTTGCCAGACCAGCTCATGCCAGGCTGCCCCAACTGGTGTTTTGCCAGTGGTACTGATCAGTACACAGCAAAGCTGTCTCCTACCCAGCCCTGGAAAACCTCATGTGTGGGGATATATTTTAGGCTAACCCAGGCAGTTCCACTCAGATTGCTCTGGAAGATGTTTTGTCAAGTTTCTGTTTCAAATTGCCTTCACTAACATGCCTTGTTTTCTGTAAACTCAAGATAACAGCTCTCAAAATCAAGTATAATCCCTTTGCCAAAGCCTTCCTGGGGAACACTGAAAGGTGAGTTTTTTGGTTTTTTGTTTTGTTTTGTTTTGGTTTTTTTTTTTTTTTTTTGGATCCAGTAGCTTTTTGCTGCTGATATGGTTAAAACTGTGACATCACCATATGAAAGATAAAAAGATAAATTACATAACTGAAGCTTCTTTCTGCTGTCTTAAATCCAGAGTCACTCCAATGACATTAGTGGGGAGACTATATAATTATTACAGTAGGTGCTCAAGTGGGTGAATATGGTCTTGGAGATCCTAGCACTTATCTCTGTCTACACAGAAAACCTGAAATGAGATGATCTGAACTTCCCCAGTAGTATTATACCCTGCATGTGTTCACGACATCGTACTTGCACTCCAGTGAATCCAGGGAGAAAACATGTTAACTGCAGGTGTCAAAAAGCATAGCTGAAGTGAAATTGCAGTGTAACTGTAGTGTAACTACACTGATGTTATTAAGCCTGTGTGATAATATATGATGTGTTTAGTAAAGGTAAGACGTCAGAGATGCTCCCATCAGAAACTAATTGTAGTTTGTCCTTCGAAATTTTACTTGCATCACCCATGTTAATGTAGAGTGGCATGCAAACAATGTATTCCAGCCCATAATTTCTAATAAATTTTGTTTGGACCTGCTTTGTCTTCTGACATGTGAAGTGTCCCATGTACCTGCAGGGGAATCTGTATTTCGTTTCGTTCCTCTCACCACTTAAGAATCTGCTGTGTCTCGGTATCAGGGTTTCCAGCTGGGGAAGGGGGAGTGCTGCCTTCAGCTTGCCTGCAAGCAAGAATGGTGCCGACTGGTAGATTTAGAATTCCAGGTTCAGCTCCCAAATATGGCACAAACTTAGGAACATTTTTGTTTATGTCATCAAACATAAGCTCCTGCTTCCTTTATGGCAGAATGTAGGAGGGTCTACTGCTGCCTGGCACATGGTTAAAGAAGAGGGATTTCCCTCCTTTTTTATTCACTTCTCCAATTTTTTACTGAGTAGTTCTGGTTATGACTTTTGTAATTTCTCAATGAGAACACTAACTACAAAGTATTTTGCTTTTCAGAAACCATTCTAAGGATGCTCCAGAAACAGTCTCTGAAGGTCAACATATGACATACTCTCACTGTAAGGTTTTTATTCATGTCAGCTGCAAGTTTTGTGAGATATGATGGGTGTTGGGAACCTGGACCTTGCTTAACTGGTTCATACTGATCACTTACTGAGTCCTGAACTGTGCTCATAGAGAGGGTCGCTTTAAAAAACATAAGGAGATTGAAGAGACTTCACAGTATGAAGTAATGTGAGAGGTCCTGCAGAGGCATCATCTTCCTTACAATCCAGATTTTCAATATTAAAAGGAATCTAGAATCAAGATGATATATGACATTTTTAGGGCTTTTTTACCCCTTTTTTAAAAAATTGTGAATATTTTTGTCACCTATAAAATTACCTTACATAGGTAAACAGGTAAAAAAATTAGGGGGAGCATTTGCTTTATTGATAGTTATTCTTTCATTTGTTCTTTAATGTTTGTGACATTTTCTGGTTGCTTTCAGGTCTTGTTTTTAGGGTTGGTGGGTTGGGAGGCAGGTGGAGGGTTGCTATTTTTTTGTCAGTTGTTTCACAAACCAGTATCTTGTAATCTGCTTGGTATTTCGGAGGCACAGCTGATTCTGCAAGGAGGCTGGTTATTTCTTAATTGTATTGTAGCATTTTAACGCAGCAACAGTAATAGCTTTGTTCTCTCTTTTACCTCGAAGGTGGCTGGTTGATTTCCAACCCAGACCCAATGTGTGCCTCGGGAAGCTCGAATTACCAGTACAGTGGACCTTTGCCTCTGCCCGCTCCGCACGCTCCGCACAGCTGCGAGAGATACTCAGCCCTGCGAGGCCATCGGGCTGCTCCATACCCACCCTCCTACATGCAGAGGAATCACTCCCCTACAGGTACTCCTGGAGCACTGCTTTGCTGCTCTGCCTGCCTGCCCCTTCCTTAGGTTAGCACAAACACTGGGGCAAGCAGGAGCTGAGGCTAGGAAAGGGCATGGTGAGTCTCTGTAACCACCTGCACAGAGCCCTTCATGCACCCAGCGTGACTGAGGCAGCAAAACAAAGAGGTACCAAGAGCTGGGTGCACTGTTACTGATAAACCAGAGTGTATGATCTTGCTTTAGCTACAGCTTCCAGTTAAACAAAAAGAGCATTGCAGGTCTTCTTTCAATGTCCTGCCATTATGCAGTTGAGCTCTCAAGTCAAAGCAGCTCTCAAGAATATGGTAGAAGCTGATGTGAGACAAAGGCATTTTGGTATTGCCAGAAAATCTTTAAAGTCCATTTCACTTCCTAGATCTGGGTGCAGAGTCCCAGAAACAGATTCTACTTTGATCAGAAGAAGTTGGTCAGAAAGAAGAATAAGGATAAAGTAATCTGCTTGCTAATTACAATTTAGTAAGAATTCCTGTTTAATGGAAGTATTTATCATAGAATGGTTTGGTTTGAAAGGGACCTTAAAGATAATGTTGTTCCAACACCCATGCCATGGGCAGAGACATCTTCCACTAGACCAGATTGCCCAGAGCCCCATCCAGTCTGGCCTTGAAAATTTCCAGGAATGGGGCAATATTTATAAAATTTTATTAAATATTTTAGCTCAAGTTATAAGGAAATCTATATCAAAACATTGCCTGATATATGTCAATTAGTAATTAAAAACTTTTAATCAGACTTGCAAAAATGCATACTCTTATATCTGTCATGTTGTACCTTCTCATAAGTCACACCTGGAATTGCAATGGCACCTTGCTACTCTCTTAATGAACACGGGAATTTTGTCCTTTCACCATGCTTGGGAGTTTTGTCCTTTTACCTGTGGTTGGGGACCTCATGATCAGATTGCTGCCTTAAGCCTGCCCGTGTTCTGTTGTCTTAAGGCAATGTCTGCAGTAGTCACTGAGGATTTGTTTATTGCTTTTTTTTTCCTCCCCAAAGTTAATTTGCTGGAGAGCTCCAGCAGTAATCTTCAGGTATTCTCAGGACATGACAGCTGGACTTTGCCATCCTCTCCACACGCTAACTTGCTCTCAGTGCCACATACAAAGGGAGGTGCCAGCCCTGGACCCAGGTAAGGTTACAGGAAAACTGCTGGTATGAGGCATACTGAAGCTTGTAGGACTGCCTTGGTGATTTGTCCTTTGTCCCAAACTTGAATCAGTCTCTAGGATTTGAAATGTGTCCTAAGTGCCCAATTCAAGATTCCTGGGCAGATCTTTCTGACAAGCTAATTGTCTTCTGCTCTTAAATCGATGGGAGCTTCATTTTTATGCCAGCACTGCTGAAAACCAGGATCTTGGAACACCCACAAACAACTCTGGTCTCTACAATCTGTGAGCATTTTAAAACCAAATTACTTTTCTCCATATATTTCTCACTATTATCCTGCATGAAATGAGGATCCTATTCTAGGAGTAGATGGAATTTAGACCTAGAGAATCAATTAATTATCAAATATTTTCCCTTCTTTTCCCCAAATGAATGCAATAACTTCTTCTCTAACTTCTGTGCCAGGAAAATGAGCTGCAATTTCAAATGCACTGTTATCTGGTCTGAGCAGGTTTTCTTCTCAGTGTTTATACCATAGCAGCTAGGTATAGACATATAGGTATAAACATATAGGTATACATGAGACTTTGCAACCTCCCTCTCTAGAAACTCTTTCAACTCATTTCCTGAAATGGGAAGAAGAGAAGTCACAGAGGTACATAAAAAGATCCTTAAATTTTGAAACCTCCATATACTTGTACATTTCTCTCCATGCCTCCCTCCGAGGTCACCAGGTGTGATGGTTGCTGGTGAATTTTCACTTAAGATCTTCAAGGCTGATCTGGTTTGGTGACTTGATTTGAATAGCTGCCTTTGAACAGATAATGAAATTATATTTCCTGTGGCAAGTCTTATGGGCCAAATGCTAAATTCTGGCAGGGCTAAATGCTTTGAAACAAGTCACTCAATCTGTGCTGCTTTTTTTCCAGCCACTACCCTTGCCTGTGGACAGTGAGCAACAGTGCTGTAAATGTTGTCAACCCAGCAAGTGAGGTGAACAGCAGCCCTCCAAGCATGTTTTTAAGGGGTAATGTTCCCTTACCTGCTGCATCATCAGTGCAAATCCCTCTGCAGGGAATGGTGTCTGGCAGCACGGAAGCACAAGGGGAAGGCGCTCTTGCCAGATTGTCCGACTCCGCGTGGACATCCTCACACTCCTTCTAATGGACAGGCAGCTCCCGAGGGAAGCTCACCCAAACAAGATGGACACAAACAGCAAATGATCCCTGAGGAGTGCAGTGCAGGGCACAAAGTATGCAGGAAAAGGATTTCATCACTTCCCATAATGTACCTGTTGTGTGCCAGTTAAACCAAAATGCAAAGGCTGGAAATATTATAGGAAACAGCTTATTACTGTAACCATTATGCATCATTCAGGATGATGTCCAGAAAGAATCATTTTAGTTAGCTTTGCTTCTATATCACATTAAAAATGGTCAGAGACATGGGACTGAGTGAAGTAGACATGGCAGCTGGATATTTGCATGTCATTCTAGAAGCTCTTTCTGTAACTAACAGCCAAGTCCAGGGAAAATTGTGAGCAAGTTTGCAACTGGTCATTTGAAGGGACAGCACTGCTTTAAAGGCTTCTGAATCTCTTACATAAAGGTTTTCACAATTCCTGAAAGTAAACCCCTCAGGAGATGAATTAGTCTGCCATCCTAATGCCACCTGCATACAGCATTCTCTGTCCCCTTCCCTTCTCCAGCTGCTGTTTGCTGTGTGTGTGCCACGGGGATAGTGGGCATACTCAAGCTGCAAAACTGGCTGCACTGTAGCAGCAGGGTGAAGGGCAGCTAGTTTAGCATTTAGAGTCTGATGTTACAGTCTTTGAAAGTTCCAGTGTTTCCAATATGTGCTATTTTTGAAAGGGTGGAGAGAAAAGAATTATAGAAAAAATATTCAGCTTGCATTTCCACTTTGCTTCAGATATACAGTACAAATAAAATATGAATACGTGGTGTATTATCTCCTCAGTGCCTTTCCAAGGTGTAAACACACACCCAGTCTTTCTCACCTAACAAACTCTGAGCTATTTAAAGCAGCTCTGTCAGAAGCAAGTTGACAGAACAGGAATTTTTGATTCTTTGTCCAGTTAATGGGTGTATGCTCCTGGGCATTGTATTTCATGTCTTCACACCTGTTTCCCCTCTCACTTTGTCTCCTTCAGCTTCCTTTTTCAGGCTACAGCTTTTCCCATCCTGTGTGAGTGTACAGCATTTAGCACAGTGGAGGCCTCATTCTGTTTGGGATTTCTAACCACTACTGTGATGCAAATAACAACAGCCATCCCCCAGTCTTCCTTGTCCTTTCATGTATCTCCTCAGGCAAGCCCTATCAAATTCTCAGAGAAGAGTGCTGCTGTTTGATTTCTATAAAGAAAAAATTGCAATCTAACTCATGTAGATATGTCCTTGTATAATGAAATGCCCAGCAGCAATTCAGGTCTGTTTAGAGTCATGTGCTTTAATAGGGGACAATCCTCAGCATAGAAGGGGATTCTCCAAAGCTCCTGTGAGCTGGTGTCTCTGCTTCTGCTAGATACAGCAACAATCCCTTTGTGAATACTCATTTATTGCATATAGACCCTGGGAGCAATATTTTCTTTTGGGTAGACATTAGAGGCAGCAGCAAGAGACCTCGATTCAGGCTGTCAAATGTGCATGTGTCTGGTGAACTTAGCAAGCTTCTGTTTGGTATTCTATTACCTGGCCCTGAACCATGCCCTTAAGTTGCTCTTAGTGTTAAGCATTTCCATGCCTTCCCCATCTGGCTTTTCAGATTTGCTGCAGGCAAGATCATGTGCCAGAATGTACTCATTAACACTGTTAGTTTTGCTGAGTTGTGCTGCAATCCCCTAAGATCAAGTAATCATGTTGCTTCAGATGTGCATTTTTATTACTAGAGGCATTGGTCAAACAAGAGTTAATAGAGTGCAAAAAGTTCTCCATCCTGCTATCAGTCTAATCCTTGTCAGTCCTGACTGTAAATCTGCCTTCCCACGTTCTGACAAAAGCTTGGTGATGAGTTTCTCAATGTTATGTTTCCCTACCTTGCAGCAAGAAATGTAGGTAGGTGTTTCTCTCAAAAATAACTCTGCTTTACAGATGAGGTTTATTAACTAACTTATGCTACCCTCTTCTGGCTGTTCAGCTCCCCACAGACACACCACACACAGAGTCTACACAAGATGCTAAAAAGCAGGCAGGTGGTAACTTCTCTGTCCAGGACTCGCAATGCTTCCTCCATGGTTAATGAGTTGGATAATTTCTTATCCCATATACTGCATTACAGTAATACAAGAGTGATTATAAGGTGTTACACAAACTGCATTTTTATTACACAAATAAACAATGTAGGGGAACATCTAATTAGCTTTCCTGATAGTCCCATAGGATTGAAAGAATTAGAAAATGATCAAAGTGAACGGGCAAAGTAATTTTTCTTTCTTTTCACTGTAAAAGCAGCCATGATTCATGTCACAGGAAGGGAAAAGTTCTGAGACCTCAGAACTGAGCTAAGTCTTTGTCATTGCAGACAATCTGATTTAGCCCAAGCCTGAGAAATGACACAGAAAGATAAAATTACCCTTGGTTTGCTCACTACTCTTGGCCCCATCTCAGTACAAGCTGCTATTTGTAGCCCAAAGCCCTAGGCTTGAGGACAGCAGGGAGTGGGCTGATCTTGGGTTTTGCGTTGGGGAGTCCTGCAAGGAACAGGGAGTTTGACTCGATCCTTATGGGTTCCTTTCAGCTTGAGATCTGTGATTCTGTTCTATGATTCTGGAACTTGGTAAATGGTTTGGGAACTCCTATCTGGTTTGGACAGGTTACTCCTAAGCAGTGGAAGCACTGGAGAAAGCTTTTGCTAACTGTTCACAAGAAAAACTGCTGTTCCAACTTCACAGATCTCCTTTCCCACCACCATGGACTTCCCTACAGCACAGTAAAAGGCTGGGATGCTGTCTGCACTGTTCTCCTGTGGGTGGCAGATTCCCTTAACTGTGATGAAAACGGTTCTCCTCCTAATAAACCATTACTGTGGATTTGGGTTTGCACCGATAGTGTACTTCTTTCTCAGCAGGTTTCTGCTTGCCGTTAAACACCATACAATGATAACTTCTGAATGAGTATTTCATTGGTTGTTGTAAACAGTAACTGAAACGGCAGCATGAAAAGCACAGAGCCCTCTCCCCAGTTTTTATATGCTTTGACAAAATCACTTCCTGACTTTGCGGAAAAGAAATGCACTAAAAGACTGGAATAGCTCTTCTGAGGTCTCCAGGGTAGATGTACTACCTGGTATTATTGATAGTTTGTCATTTTTAACCTAATTTGATCATGGAGCCTTCATGGTAGGTTTTTGTCCTGCCAGAAGCAATGTTGGCTGCGTGGCTGGTACCCCTCAGGCCTCTCCCTGGGACAGCCAAGGGGCCAGGGCTTGGGAACACAGCTCCGTGCAAATCTCCATGTTATTAGAGGGAGGAATCCTTTATTTTCAGTTTCTGCAGGGTTTTAGCACTGTACTCAGCTACTAAATGAGAGGCTGAGGGGTGGTTTGTGCAACACTTCATTAAGGTTATTAAAAAAGAAGTGGAGGGAAGTGGCTAATGAAAGCAAAAGAGCTACGAGGTAAAAAACCCTGCAACGTTAGGGCAACCTGGTTGCCTCCGATGCCGCAGGTCCTGCCTCATGGTCTGCAGCTGTCACAGGGCCTCAGCGTCCCTGTCCCGGGAGCTGGGCAGGGTGGCTGGGAGCCTGCCCTTAAATCCTTCCCGGGCGCTCCAGCAACCCCTGGATCGGGGCTTCTCCTCAGCGTTCCCATCCTCTCCCGTGCCGCCTGCCTGCCTCTCCTGCCGGCCTGAGGCAGGTGCCTTTTATCCCAGGCTTTTCCCTCGTGGTTTATTTTCCTGGCACTGGGCCATGGGTCTCCCAGGAAGGCAAGAAATCACCTCTGGCTATGCCCAAGGAAGTGTGGAGCAACTCTTCCTTCAGAGCCCACAGTCCCCCAGACAGCTCCCTT
This sequence comes from Corvus brachyrhynchos, assembly GCF_000691975.1. Classification (NCBI taxonomy): domain Eukaryota; kingdom Metazoa; phylum Chordata; class Aves; order Passeriformes; family Corvidae; genus Corvus; species Corvus brachyrhynchos. The sequence goes on along the minus strand of NW_008237619.1, from coordinate 11,387,326 downwards.
TGTAAGCCCGAATGGAAGGCTGATGCCTGCCGGTCTCTGGGTGCTGTGGTGGGGGTGCTCAGCAGCCCACGGGGCCTCATCCCAAAAAGTCACCTCTCCTGTGAGGAGAGCAGCAGCCAATTCTTTAAGTTGACAAGTTTATTGAATGGGAATAATCAGGGTCTCCATGACAAGTTAGCCAAATCCGCTGACGAAAGGGCCACACTAACTGCCTGACCACCATCAAGCAAAGCAGTCAGAAACCCCAAAATTCCCAGGGTATTCCTTTTTATACCCTCCCCGGAGTACCACCCCTTTCCCCAAGAGTCCTCCCTCTAGAGATGTGTTGATTGGAGGATATTGGCTTGTTGTCTTGGCAATTGGTCCATCCAAATGGGGTGATGCCAGTGCATCAAATGATTGGTTGTTCTTCTTGTCCAATTAAGACCCTTGGTTTATCCCTTTTTCTAGGAGATTCCACTTGTTCCTGTCAATCATTCTCAATTATTCCACCCCTAATGCTAATACCAAGAATGAGCCTGATGCCACCCCCCTCCAGAACCCCACACAACAAACCCCAACAGCATCTCCTATAACATATCCCCAATCAAACATTGTTCCAAACTAACAACAAACCTCAGCCTCCCACCCACTGCAAACATTCAAACCCTCAACTGCTTGGTCCTACGAAAGCCAACCCTCCTTGCTTATTCATAACACCTGTGTTTCACTGGGTCTCTTTGGGAGATGGGCTGCTCCAGCCCATGCACCTCACTCAGGCCAAGGGAAGGGCTTAACATGCAGCTTCAGGTGTTCTCTTCTGTGACTGTGGAGTTTTAAGGGAACTTCCCTATGCTTCCAGATAGGCAGAAAACCAGAGAGCAGATAAACGCCACCTTCCTGAATTCTCCCATACCAGCCCAGATGTTTCTCATGAGCCAGCCAGGGGTGCCCATCAACACAGATGATCATGGCCCCACCAGTTTAAGCTTAACTGCTGCTGTTTGTCTGCCACACTGGGGGCTTGGTTCAGCGCTCGTGTGTAGTTTTAGCGTGAAGCTGGTTCTGGGTTCTCATCCTTAGGCAGATCCTCTGCGCAGCTCACTTGGGTTCTGCATTTCTGTTTGCTCTTAAAGTGAGCATGGTAACAACTGCTAATATTGAACCCTTTTTGTATTTTAGCCATATATACTGGTTATACAAGTATGTAGGTTAAAAATAAACATTCTAAATTTAACACACTGGTACAAAAATACATAATGGTTCTACCTAATTGTTGTAGGTATTGTGTGACATAGGCTGGTAGGCCTACAGCAACAATAAATAACACTGCTTACCACAGAGATGCTAATGCTTGCTATGCAGCTTGAAATGGTCTCATTTTAAGAAGTTATCAGAACATAAATTATCAGTGATGTTTATGGTGAGTTGAACGATAGGGTCAGTTTTAAAATGAAGAATTAATGGAACTAGCGGAGGATGTGAATTATCTGGACTGAAACCCTATAGTTTTCATAGAGTCTCTGTAGGACTTGTATAAGTGACTTACAGCCTCATAGGTCAGGTGCCTGAGCATCTTTTTATTGTCTCAGGGGCAGTGTTGCATCAAACATTTCCATTTCTTATCTGAAAACTGGGCATTTTGCCTTCCTCTCAACCTCTGTAGTGAAAGGTCTGTGAGGTAGGAGTTCCTCTTACTGCACATACGTACGACACTGGCAAAATGAGGCCTTGTCCTGCTGGGGCCTTTTGGTGTAATCTTACATGTAAAAATTACATATCCTTGAATGTTTGTATGTGTATGACCAGCAGAGGCAGAATCAGTAGCACTGTGGTCTTAATACTCTCAAATTTCTGAGATGAGCTCTGAACAAGACATTGTTGCTGTTCCAAAGACATGACTCCAAGAAGGAAGCAATGTGTCCAAGTAATCTGCTGTGGTGGATGGTGCCCCAGAAAATGTTTTAGAAATCTGTTTGCCAGGCTGTACATTTGCAGTGAAACAGAGGTAAAACTGTCTTCTGTCATTCTAGGTTCCATGTAGTTCACCTCACCTTTACTTCTGTGCCAAACCTCAGACTGAGGTCAGATGCAGCCCTGGACCAGGACAGACTGTGGGCTTTGTGGATTGCACAGGGTGTCATCAGCAAGAGTACCAAACACCACGAGGATGGTCAGGTCTGGAGTTCATGTCCCCAGGTCGCTGTAATCTCTGTGGCTGTAGCTGGCATATCACTCCTAGAAAAGGAGTGGAGAGTCAAATTCCACAGGCACAGTGTGCTTGCTGGCTGCTGTAGCCTGTACTTACTGGATTTTACTATTAGATTGCTTTTCAGAGAGGATGTGGTAAAATACAAAATACAAAACTGTAACTTCTGGTGATGAGACATTTACAAAGCACCTAATTTAAAACACAAAAATACCCTGTGTTGTCAGTCCCCTGGATTCACTAATAAGCCTTAGTTGTCCTGACCAGCCTCACCTGGAGCCTCCACCCACACTCCTGGAGCTTATTTAAGCTCAGCCCGAGGGCATTAGGTCCTAGTTGGGATGTTTTAAGGAGTATGCATTCTCACTTTTTTCTTTAGTTGTTGCTTGACTTTCTTGGACCTGATGCCTGCTGGGCTGTTGGTACAATGTGCTTTCCATTTCAGTCCTGCCCCACCTGCTGGGTTCAGCCGTGGTGGGTTTGTGCCCTGCTGCTGAGAGTCCTGCCTGCACTGGGGCAGCCCTTGCCTTCCCATCTTCTGCTTCTCAACAGGTTTGTAGCAGTTTAATTTGTGTCTCACTCTGCTGGTGATTGAGGACTTCAACAGGGCAGTCTTGATCATGTCCTGACCAGTTTCAAATGCATGTGGCTTTGTCTCTGTTATGGGTATGACACTTGAACCTGCAGAAGGGTGACACACTTAAAATGTCCCCGGTCATGAGGTGTTGGCTGAAGGCTTCTGTTGTAGATGCTGCTAAAAGGCCCAAGAGAGGGCCATCCTGGGAAAGTACGATTTTATTGTTCAGCTCTATACTTTGCTTGGTAAAGAGGTTGTTCCTTACTTACATGGTGGCACCTGTGGAGTGTTGGTGCTCTCAGAGCCAGGTCTCCAGAGCAGCACAGGAGAAAGAGATATAAACCTCTTTAGCATCTCTGTGTTGTCTCTACTTGTTTGAACTGTCTGCCTTCTGAAAATGAACTGTCTCTCCATGTATTTCTTCTTTGTTTTCTTGATGTTTTTAGGGGAAACAGTAGGACTTTAAGCCACAAATGTAATGATAAATAATTGCAGTGTCTTAAACTTGCATTATTGATAATGTGGCAAATTGGGTGTGTATGTAAAGAGGTGAAGAATTTTCATGGCCAATATATGTTGGTGCTATTACTATGAAGTGCTGGTTTTGCCAAAATAAAAATTTTCTCTTTGGAAAAGGTCTGTTTTAATTGATACAATTTAACTGTTTTGGAGAGGTCAAAGTTGCTTAAAATGTTCAGAAGGGGGGGTTGAATGGTACTATTATAGCTTAAACTGACTCTCAATTTGGAATTCAGAATTGTTATGGCTTAAAAAACTAAACAAGAGAAACTTATTTTAAGTGTACTGAACTCCTTAAATGGAGATCTTTGACACAATTTCTTTCTAGATCTGTCTTATACTCTCTGTCTATTTGGAATATAGAGTCTTCCAGATCATTCTTTTGGGGCAAGAAATACATAAACAAATGTTAGTTCTGCCAGAACTTTATGATCTGGTAAGAATAAAGTAGGATTGTACTTCTAAAGAGTTGGTTATTTTTTCAAATAACTACACACCCTAATTAGGAAGGACAAAAAAATCCATGGATTTTAAGAGTTTTTGGAAGAACTGTTTTAGAAACTACATAGAAGCCATAACTTGAAAGAAAAACTGACATGTATATACACATCTTCAAGTATTTATCCATGAAGTTTCTTCTTTCTTCCAGCAAAGTCAGTGAAAACAGCTTAAAAATTATTAAATAAAGTCATTTTCTATAGAGCTAATCCTTGGTTTGGAAGAAAAAAACCAACCACCAAAACCAACCACCATAAAAAAATAAACCAACACCAAAAAATCCAAATCAAACCAAAAAGCTTTTGAAAAAAGTCTGCCTTTCTTTTGTTTATATATACACCACTGCAGACAGTTATGACTTTGCTCTTTGGATTCTGTGCCTCTGAATGTGCTACGTTCTTCTATTTGTTAGTTAGTGCAGACTCTGCCTCTTGTCCAGAGGAGTAAGGCATTGTTAAGAGCAGAAATGTGGCAGTTTGACCAAGGTAAGTGCAAGTGTGAAGCCCTGCTCCCTTTGAGGCGATTGTGTAACTTGGCAGAAGGGCCGAGCTGACTGGGGTGTGGGGAGCAGAGAACCAAGTTGTTCTCAGGCAAGCTTTCAGCTACTGTGAAATTCCACTGTGCAGTGGAAAGGGTTCACTAGCTGAGCATTTTTCCTTGGAAACTCTAAAGTCTCCAGGCCAATCAATTGTAGCCCTAGGACAAACTGTGTGCATGTGTGCCTATGGATAATCTGTATGTGTAACCCTTCCTCTAACAGTAGCTGGCAGACAGGAAACTGGACATGCTCTCTCTCTGATGTGTTTGAATGTCCTCAGGTCCTCACTGTCTCCTCCTATAGAAGCTCCTCTCTACCCAAATAAATACCCAGGCAAAAAAATCCGTTTCTATAACATATGCTGGTCAATTGAACTAATTTTGCCCTGAGAAGTCTAGTGTCCAAAAGGGACATGTTGCTTTTTATCTATTCTGTCAGCTTGCAATAAAACGTTTTGTCAAGGTTTGCTCAAATCTTTGATTTGAGTCACCTTGAGATTTTTTTTGTTTGTTTTCTTTTGCTTTTTATACTGCTTATAGCAAGAAATCTAGTTTCTGGAGCCTTTAAATGTGTTCAATAATTTCTCTGTTAGAAAGGTTGATATAAATAGACCATCAGCCTAGGAATGTAGAATGGTCAGGGAGCTCCATGAGCATGATCTATTCCCCTGCCATTGGAAGGAAAACATTCATTTTATAAACTAATTGAGATTTCTTGGAATATTAATTGAGGCTTAAGGCCCAGTAGGTGATGGAGAAAAGGCTGACATTTAGAAAGCTTATTTCTGGTTTAAATGTGTTTATGGCTAATTTATAATTATTAGTTTTTGGACTGGTGCTGTCCTTTTGAGGAAATTATTAATTTCTTCTTTTATTTTTTATGTGGTTTTGGGTTTTTGGCTGGTTTTTTTTTTAACTGCTGTGATTGGCAGCACAAATTGCCTTCTGAAGACAGTTTTACATTGTCTCATTTGGTCTTTCTTCTGCTGAAGGAGGAGATACTTGCTTTTCCCTCCGCTGCACGTTCCTGCTGCTCCCTTTGTCCAGCCTCTCCATGCTGCAGAAGCAGAGTGAGCTCTGTGGACTTGTGATCTCCCTCGCTTAAATGCCCGGGGCACCGTGGGACTGGGGCAAGTGGGACTCCTTTCTGATGGGCAGCTGTTGTCAGATCAGATTAAAAGTGTTTTGTAACTGCAATCCCAGCATTAATTTTGCTGCCCAACCAAGAAAAGGATTAGCTTTATTTCGCCCCCTTCTGAATTACTTTGTTTTTCTATTGCTGTGTTCATCCTAGTGCTCTTTTCTGTGCTGACTCAGTTGAAATTCATCCATCCTGAACTTGGTGAGCAGAGCCCTCTGCAGTATTTCAGAGGCATTCTAAGTGGTGTCTTGTATAGTGCCACAAAAACTCCCCTTTTTTTTTCTGGAAATACTTCAGATTCACCCTATGATCATGTTTGCCTCTCTCACAGAAGGTAAGCTTCCATTTTGGGCAGCACTGATGCATGAGGCATGACTTTTATTTACCCTAGCTGCTGAGGGGAACCTATGCAGCTTTTACAGTATTATCTGAACCAGCCTGCTTGCTGCTGTGAGGTTTTGCTAAATTATTGGTGCCTCCAAAAAAGCTGGAGCAGAGAAAAACCTTGAATGAAAGAGCAGATACATTGCTAGCTACAAAGGGTGAAATCCTGGTAGCACGTGCACTGACTTAATAGATGTGCAACAGGAGTCAATAGAGACCTTGTCCTTTCACCCAATGTCTGACTGACTTAATCAGGACCTTACATAAAATCTGATGTCTAACAGTTGAGCAGGTGATTCATCCCTAATTTCAGTATGGAAGTAGGAAAACAGAGGGGGAAGAAAAGGAGTGGGCAGTAGGAAACTCAACCTCCACAGTGTGCTTTATACCTGATGTAATTTCAGCTGGCGACACGAAAGCTTAACCATTGCATCCTATGTTGTAAGGAACCAGGTGATGTGTGAAATCAATTTAACCTGAAGAAAGAAGGGGGGTGCAGTGTCCTGCCCTAAATAACTAATTAAAAGCTATCATCTTGCATCTGACAGCAGTGGCAGCTGCCTAACTGGATATTAAAAATATGCCTGCCAGTCTTTGAAACATACAGGGTTGCATGGTAGTGAGAACTGGTACTTTGGCCTTTGTACAGGATGTTAAAAACCAAGGGCTGATGTCTGAGATAATGTCTGAATGTGTAATGGCTTCTTCCTCTCGCTGCATAAGCTCCGCATCCCCGGCTTCTGACTCATGCTGAGGTCCCAGGTTTTCAGCAGAAAGCCAGCTCATTTCTACACTCCTGCAGAATTCTATCCTGACTTTGCAGAAGCCTTGTTTACAGGATAGCTGTATGTTTTTATTGGTTTTTCCTGGTGTTATTTTCTTTACTCAGGAATGGGTAAAGCTGGTGCACAGGTCAGTGATCAGGAAGTATCATTGCATGGCAATGTAAAATTTGCTCCTCCAGAGCAGAGGACTTTTTGTCTGTGATTGCCTGTTAGTGCCAGGAGCCCAGATGTCTTTCAGAAAGATGAAAGAAAGAAAAATAAGGTGTGGGTGAGGGGGAAGGACCAATTCTGAGCTGAGCCACAGACACCTCAGTGTTTGCGGTGGTGTTTTTTTCCCTGTCTGCCTGGCAGTGAGTTGCCTGCATAGATTTTTTTCTCCCCAGTCCAGCAGATGGTGTTAGATGGCTATTTAATGACTCGCATGGGACGGAAAGATCCTGGTGATAGAGCTGGGAGGATGCAAGAAGAAACAGTTTTGCAGGGATGTTCAGTGAATCTGAAAGCTGTGATAGGCTCCTGTTTTAAGCATCTGTGTGTATGCTTTCAGCTTACTACTACTAGGGGGTGGGGAACTTCAGAGCTGTAGTACTTGATTTAAATTGAGGCTTCTGTGACATCTATCATACTTTTCCCTCTAAGAGTTTAGGTGTGCTTGAGTGCAATGGAACAGAATGGGTGTAGCCAATGGCCCTCACTGAGCACTTTGGGGTTGGGAGGTGTGTAAATTATTTTGGTATTTATTTTTAAATTGGATTTTTCCTTGCATGCACTTTAAATGGAGGAGTGAAGTGGTACAAACTCTCTGCAGTGCATTCCCATGACAAATATTTCCTAAATCCCACTGTCCATATAAAGGAAATAAGTGAGATGGGACGAATAAGATGTGAGCTCAGCAGGTTGTCCACTGTCCAGCCAGGCTAAAACATGACATCAGTTTCACTGCTTTCTGTTAGCTGAGGTGTTGAATGCACTGGGCCTTGATCCTAGAGAACAAGTGTCTGTCCATACTGACCTGGATCTGTTACAGGTGATATTACATAAGGAAACTGATGTGTGTGAAATTTATAAGTACCTCTGGGTAGGGGAAAAAAAAAAAAAAGTCAGCCTGAATAGATATAGATTAAAAAGGGCTGTAACTTCCTACCATTTAGGAAAGATCTTGGGGGTATTGTGGATATTTCATAGACTGTCTGGTGAGCACACAGCAGTTAAAGAATTGTAGAGAAAGGTAGTCAAACATATGTTCTGCAGCTGTATAAGTCAGTGGTGTAACCCACCTCTTGAATGCTGAAGCCAGTTCTAATAACTGTCTTTAAAAGTTTGTAAAGTTTGTAGAAGAGCAACAAAAAAAGGTGGAATAACTGGTTTGACTCTTCACCCTGGAAGAGAAGGGATTGGGGTAAGATATGGGGGAATGCTATAAATGATGTGCTAAAGATGAACAGGGAAGATTATTGCTATTTATTGAAATGTAGTTGGAGGAAATACCCTAAAACTTTGTGTGGGCTTTTTTTCTGTTTGGAGTTTTTTAAGCCTGCTAGTTCCTGTAGTGCATAACTTGTTTTCACTGATTTTTCTTTCCTTTTTTTTTGTGGAATTTGGAGAAATAAGTGTATCTAAAAAAGGTTGGGCAAATTTAGAAGACCCATTGTTGGCTGTGAAGCATGACTGCAGGTTCTTGCAATGTAAAATGAGAGGGGTCAGCCTGCAAGTTCGCTTTCTAGTCTTTTGGCAAGCATAGTGTTTGCTGGCAATTTCTGATGGGTCACTCTAGGTCTGCTCAGTGGTTATTCTGAGTAGCTTCTGGAAGTGGGGTTACAGACTTTAGAAGTTATTCCTTTCCTGTGAGAGGATGATGCATATTTAAGTGGTGGATTTAAGAGGTGGGGCTTTATAGGTCTGTTACTGTAGGCCTGGAGGTAGCTCCTGCACCCTGTGACTTAGAGCTGCTTATAGACCTCAGTCTGCATCTGCTTCTGCCTTTTAAACAGCCTTCAGCCTGAACCCTAAGGCTGGGCCAAGGATGCTGATAGGATTCACCTTAACATCAAACAGTTAACAGACTGACACAGAAAATCATCAGCAAAAAAGTCTTGACACGGCAGTCAAGGGAATAATTTATACAATCCCAGGAAATTTGTTTTTATAAAGTGATAGCTTTTAATGGTGGGATAATGTAGTCTACTTTTTAGACTTGTTCCCAAGCTGTCACTAGAAATAGCATGCACTGGGGTATACAAATGTCCTGGGTAGAGGCACAAGAAATTAAAGAAAGGTAGAGTAGCATGACTTGTCTGTTAATAGACTGCAGGACTGCTGGGTTTTGCTAAGATTTTTTTTGGGGGGGGTTTTGTTGTTAGGTTTTTTTTTTTTTTTTTTAAAGAAGTTATTCCTGTGACAGGACAGGGGGCTGTTTTCTGTCCTGTAAATCCACACCCAGTAATTAGAATAATGTATATACTATGGTATTTAATCTTAGAGCATCCTAAAGCAATTTACAGCCTACCATCCACAAAGAGACCCTTATCAATATCTGATCTGGGAAGCTGCATCATCCCCAAGTGTGACCAGCCCTTTCCTAGCCACAAATCATGTGTCCATTCTGGCCTGCAGAGGGAACCCCCCATCTGCCCCAAACAGAAAAAGACCCTTCAGGAAGCCCTCCTACCTATATTCTGATATTCCTGACCAGCTTGCAGAATCTTTTAGAGGAGGGAGGGCTGTGATCTTGCCTCATGCCCTGAGTTTTCACTGGGAATTTGCTTTCCTCCTTGTCTTTCCTGGTGTTGGATTGCTCAAAGACTTATTAAAAGAAAAAAACATGTCAGGAAAGGCTTCTGGTTAGTGCATCTCAAAGGCCTTGCTGGTTAGAAGGAGAATGTTGTGGTTGGTAGTACTGCCTTGGTATTTGATACATGTGCAATTCTGCATTGCAGATCTGATGTAGATGAGCTGTCTGTGTGTGTGATATACTGTGCTTGGGCATTAAAGCTCCTTAGACTTGCTTAGCTCTTGGTTACTTTTGAAAATTCTCTTAACTGCTTTCATCACTTCTGGTTTATGTCCATAGATGCTGTCCTTGGTGGAAATAGACTCATCCTCACATTTGCAGACAATAATTCTCAAGTTAGTGGGGTCTGGTTGGTTTTTTTTTTTCATTCTGCTAATGTCAATTTAGCTTACCAGCTTCTGAGGCAGCTGTATGTGTCCCCATACTGTGTGGGCTGAAGGGGAGCAAAGGCTCTCAAAGTGGCCCTTGGCAGCCAAGAGGGTGCAAGTTCATCAATAACTGTTGCTGTGGTAATGCATCATCACTGTCCCTGGGCTGGGTTTTCACTAAGTGCTAACATTTGAAATTATTAACCTGGACTGGGAGTGGTGGTGCGGGCAGAGAGCTGCAAAATGGGATTAACCACTTAATGTTGAGGTGTGTTAAGCAAAAACATTCAGTCCTTGCCCGGATGGCTCTGAAGATTGGTGAGGGGATAACACAGCTTTTAGTGGGTTTGGGCTCTTTAGTGATCCAGACAAAAAATGTGGGTATACAAGTGCAGTAGTGGATAAGTCCCTAGGCTTTCCTTTGTCTTCATATTCACAGTCTTAGCAAAAAGTCTGAGGGCTGATATGAGAAACTGGCACACTTCAGATGTGTTCAAAATCCTCCTTTCCTTGCCTATGACCACTAACCAAATACTGGTGAGAATCTACAGTCGCATTGTCCACACTGAGGCCAAGTTGTCAAAATCTTTGGGATGGTTTTAGCACAAATCCAGTGATGGTGAAAGACAATAAATGGAAGCATTGCTTAAGAATCTAAGCATCTTCATTTCTTCTCCCAGTTTTGCTTCTTGAAAACAACTTGTTCTATTTTTAGAGGCCATCCACAAATAACGTTTTTAATCTTATATGTATTAATATTCTCTCTGGAGTAGAAGAACAGCATGCATTATTCAAATAGCCGGTATGTTTGTTTGTGTTTTGGTCTTCATTATCAAATCAAATTGAGTGAGATTAATTTAATTGTGTTTACATTCAGTTTTATTTTCTGGTGTGTATGCACTAACTCTGTCCCTAAATAGTCTTTCTGGGATGAAGAAAGGTTTATTTTGTCTTTTTTTCTGGACGTGTTTTTGTTTGTTTGGTCATTTTTTTCCCTTTATATATGAAAAGATGTGTGTTACTTTTATTCATATAGTAGCTCTGAAGATTGAGAGGTCTATTTTTTCTAAAATATCTCCTATTTTCAGAATCAATTAAATCATATATCCTTCTGTTTATATGAAGTACCTTCTTATTTTTTGGCAGTAGCTTTGGATTTCACGGGTTGTGAGCCTGGATTTAAAAAGAAGTCTTTGAATATCCTATCATCTCACTGCTACTTCATCCTTTCTCACACAAAATATGTTTAGCTAATATAAAACATGATGATTTCTTCTGGACTTCTTGATGGTGTTTTAAGATACTTACTCTTGTATTGTACCTGCAGTGTCACATTAATGTATCTTAAATGATCATATTTTGCCTGATGATTTGGTACAGGGCTTTCAGAAGTTCCAGATATGGCAACTGCTATATGCTATTGGATCTTTTTCTGGTTTTATGAGCTGTTGATCTTCTGTGAACTTTGGCACCAGCAGATTTTAATTGAAGAATTTTACATCCCTGCTGTATCTCCTTATGATACACACCTCAAGCTCAAACTAATCTTTTATTTTCCATAGTAAAGCAGTGTTCCTATCTGTTATAGATGATTCAGGCAAAGGGTTGTCCGCCAATGGTGTGAAATAACTGCAGTAACTCAACAGCCTCACAGTGATTTGGTGTCTGAGAAGTGACAGATAGTAGTGCTTCTTTGCAAACATGGGCAGTGTAAGCCTGTGGAACTCCTCTGTGACCATTAGTGAAGAATACATACATTTTGGAGGTGCATTTGGGTCAGCATGTAGCCTCACAACATAGTTCTTAAATTGATTCACTCCATATTTGAGCCAAATGCTGTTCTGGAATGACTGGAACAGGTGGGGATTACCTTTCCTGCAAGTGTGTGATGCAGCCTGCCTGTTCTGAAAAACCTTCTGAACTTTGACCAGGTCAGAAAACCTGCTAATTTGCTTGTGGCTTCTTCAAAGGTAGAGCATCAGCTGAGAGATCTTCTCATGCTGTTGAGGACTGAGTGGAAAGAACTAATAATATTTTTTCACCTATGCTACAGGAAGCTGAAATATTTCTCCCCACTTTCCTCATGAGAGACAAAAGGATTCAGCTTCATTCTAGAAATCAGTAAGGTAACAAAGATAAGGAAAGCTTCTCACTGCTGAAACCATGTCCCTGTGCAAGGCTCAGTCTTTGAAACTTCAGCTTTGCAGTCTTCCTTCAGTTCTGCCCTCAGGCCTGGAATTATCTGTCAACATGTTAAGGGAATTTAAACCACAAAATGAAATTCGGGTGAATTGCAAAATGCCTGATGAATTTAGGAAGGGAGCCAGCACTCATTTTGTCTTACTCTGATATCTTACCACAAATGAGAAACTACTGTTGACAGTTAGAATTGGTTCTAGTGTGAGTGGAAAGTCCCATATTCCTCCCTCCTCTCTCTTCCCCCACCAGCTCTGAAAAAGAACAGGACAGCAGCACTCCAATTAGTCTGTTAATCATCAAAAATTTGTGCTGGTCTTCCTGTGAGTCCCTGTTTGGATGTTCAAAGCAACATAAATACACCAGAAAAAAGTGTTTGTACTGAAGATAAAGTTTGTGTGCACAGTAATATTAAAACCATGCCAGTGTGGTCCTGCTGGAAAATTCTTGTTTTTAGGGGAGCCCGATGGCTGTCATACTTCAGAGTTTGATCTGAAAGGTCACACTAGACATACGCTTTGCATGGTCAGCAAAACAATCCAGTGCTTTCATATGAGATCCGAAAAGATCAGAAGCTCATGTTATCTCTTCAGCTCTTTATGCCAAAGTGCTGGACATCAAAGACCAAATAGTTTCATGTTTTACAAGGCTTTCACAATCACTTCTGATTTTTTTTTTTTTTTCTATGACCCCCTTACTGAGGGGCTGAAGCATCTGTTGCCATTCCCACTGTCCAATCACTGCTCTAGCTCAGGAATACTCAGCCTTTCCCATATCACAGACATCTTTTCACATGTTCGTCCCAGACCTGCAGGTGCCCATCTGACAGGAACCTTTGGGAACATTTGTCACCTTCGTGGCTTCTCTGCTGTTTGTAGGGCAGGCTTGGGCCATGGCTCTTTATAAAAGTAGTTGCTTTCCTTGACTTCCAACAGTATATTCCTTATGCTCTGCTGCTGGGAGACCTCAGAGCAGATTGGCTGGTTTTTGTTTTGAAACTGTCACTGAGCTTAGGCATAAGATGGCTGGAATGCTTTGCTGAAAGCATTTTCCTGGTGGGATTGCAGAAATTTTAATCCTTCTTGTTGCTGTTCCTTGTCTTGCTGCTCTGTGTGACTTGTTTTCAGAATTTGATTACTGCATGATGCTGGAGAAGGAAAGAAACAGAATGCTGTTCCTGTGAGACTCACAACAGTTAAGAGGGCGTCAGCAAAGAAGTCACAGTCTGCATGGTCAAAACAACAAACTGTTTTGAAGGATGATGGCAAAGGCTGGTTTTGTGTAGAGAAGCCATAGCTTCAAAAGCAATTTTAAATAAATGAGTCATGGTCTTGTTCTTACACAGTGATATGATATTCACACAAAAAACAGAAATTAAAAGAATATGACTGTTCCTCCCTCCCCCCCCAAAAAAAAAAAAAAAACAAACCAAACCTCAGGAGAACAGTTTACCCCATCTACCCTTTCACAAACAAATGCCTAAACATTGTACCTAAGCTGATGCTTGAAGACTAAGGTCAGTCTGGGAGGTAAACTAAGGCAGTCTGCCCCCTGCTGAAAAGGCATGTATGCCTACTGGATTGCTTCAAAAACTTAAGACGAAAGGGGGGGAGAGGGAGAAAAGGCCTTTCTCTTAGCTTCAAGTTGCCATCAGCCTGCTGCTGTGGTCTGTTAGCCTGTCCTGCTGGTGCAGAAGTTCCTGTTTTAGACTTGCACTTGGGTACAAGTCCTCTCTTTAGTTGATATGCTTAAGAAAAGCTGGCATGTAAGTGATTTGTAAGTCATTCAGGCCTTTATGTGCTGATGTGACTTCTCTTCTTCCTGTCTTGGGAACTGAGTCAAAAGAGATTTTAGAGAGGAAGGCCACGAAATCTGTGTTCTCCATTCAGTCCTTGAATGGCTCTGAAGAGTAGCACCTCAAGCTGATGTAGAGAACACAAATCAGAGCTGTATGGGAGGTTCTAAGGTCTGAAGTTCTAAGGTTCAAGTGTGTCCACGATCTGAGCACACCAGTCAAGGTGTGCATAAATCAGCATGGCAAACATGAGCCTTGTCTCTGCTTGCAGCAGAAATGCTGCCCTGGCTGACTTTCCCTTTTTTGTCTCATGGGGAGGTTTGCCTTATCAGTAGCTTTCACATTCCTGTAGATAGTCTCAGACAAGTGGATGGCAGGGCCGTTCATTGCACTGACACAACAGCATTAGACTCTTACCAGTAGCCATTTTAATCTGCCTTGGAGAATAAGTTAATTAAAAAAGATGATTTGAAAGCAAAGGGTATCAGACGAACTTTACTGGAAGTATAAAGTGAGCTCTGTGATACCCACAGAGTTGACAAATAGTCAGATTTCCTTGTTTTCAGCAGAGGTAACCTAACATCCACCCAATTTAACCCAGAAGTTTGCTAGAGAAGGGTTAACTGATAGGTGTTGGGACTTGAGTTCTGCTTAGCTACAACCTTCCAAGCTGTCTGCAACCCTGTCTTTGCAGGAAAGAAGTGGTAGTAGGGTATTTCCAAAATGAGCTGCCTTGCCTGGGGTCATTTTGTCAAGGCTGGAGGGGAGAGGCTGGGCGGAGAAGCATTAACGCTGTGGCTGGCTCTTGCATCTGTGCACTGGCCTGTGCCAGCCCTCACTTCAGAGCGTGAGTTTAAATTATGGAGCATCTGACAGCGATGATGAACACTGTAGGTTAGCGTCTGGAAAAGGATATTGTTTTATTTATAGGTATTGGTTAGTGGAAAATGGTAGCAGGGTAGTTTGTTAACCACGCCTGTCTGGAAGCGTTATGAAAGTTGAATCAAACCAAGTGTTTGCTGTCTCTGCCCTTCTGCCTCAACTGTTTCATTTCTCCTTCTGTAAATCCCAGGACTACCACATTCAAAATGCAAATACTCTTTGACAGGAGTTTCTGTGACTTTGTCGCGCTATCTGTGCAGCTCCTGCTTTCAGGGGACCTTCACACAGACAAAATTGATCAGCAGCCGGAGGAGGGAAGCAGCCGTTGCCGCGGCAACCGGTGATGACTCATCCCGGGTAGCAGGCAGCAAAAGCTGTGAGGCTGCAGTAATTTTCCAGATGCTTAATCCAGCTCTAGGGGCTTTTTTTTCCCTCTTGCTGACAGGCAGGAATCTTCCTCTGCCTTTCTGTGCTCACAGACCCACGCAGCCTGCAGCCGTACGTGATCAGAGTAGTCCTTTGTGGTGCTCACCCAGAATGGCGTCACAGAGACGTGTCTGGGCAATGTGGATGAGCTACTCCACCGATTGAACTGTGATTGAACACCGATTTTACCCCCAAAGGTGGTAAAAATAGAACTGCAAGCTGCCTGTCTGCAAAAACACCCTAGTTTGTCATCGGCTGCACTCAATTCCTATCTCCCAACTAACATCACGTTTACTGTAACTACAGCTATGAAATATTAAATCTGTTCATCTTATTTCTTTTCAGTAATGAGGCTGTCCCTGTGCTGCATACAGAATGTGCTAAAAAGAGAAAAGTGAGCTGCGTTCAGCACATGCATTTCCATGAATTAGCTTCTCATTTCTATGACCTACTAATTTTTGTGCACAAATTTCAGTCTGCATGTAATGAAATAGAGCAGTTTAAGAGACTTATCCAGGAAAAGGGCAGTAAAAGGAGCAACACCTTCCATGTTACTCAGGGGCTGCCTACCTTGTGGTTTTCCTGCAATGACTGCATTGTAACGCAGGCCTCGCTCAATTTGGGGCACTTTTATGAATGTCTGAGTAGTTATTTACCTGTTCTGGTGGTGATGTGGAGTTCTTTGTGATTGCCACAGGATGCTGAAGAATCGAAGTGTAACTACATCAAAAGTAGCTTCAGGTTGTATATGTGGAAGGTACACGTTCCTCCCTGGAGCCAGAGGAGCAATTAGCACAGAATGGTGGTGGAATTCAGTTTCCCTGTTCAAGTGAGTTCATCTACATGTGGGAAAAACAGAGCTGCTCTGCAGCATGTGGAGAGGGAAGAGCTTGTGGGGAAAATAGGAAAAATAGCAATAGATCTCTGTGCTTGATTCAGGTAGGGGACAAAAAGTACTGATGCTGCCAGCTGCTATCTCATGCAGTCCCTGGAAGGCAGATGGCTTTCTGTGGGTGAATCAAGTGAGGCCATCAACTCCTCCTCCCACAGTGCAGCCTTTTGCTTGCAAGTGCTCATTAAAGATTTGTCAGGGTGTGCAGCTGAACCAAGCTGCTGCATTGCTGACAGGCTCTGCAATATGTTGCTGCCTGAAGTTAAAGCGACATACAACCACCAAATGTGTGGGGCATGAGAAAGCTGCATGTGATGTTTGTTTTCTGCTTCTTGTGGTTGTCATCTGCTAATAAGTGCCCATATGACATGAATATGTATTGTCTTGAGTCTTTGTCTCCTGTCAGTAGGTGGAATGTGTGAGCATCTAATGAGCGTGCTGTGGCTGCTCTTCAAGGGAAACCAGTCTGAAAGACCACCAGTGGTGGCTCATCTTATTCTTGTGAGATCCTGAGTTCTTTCTTGGTATGCAGCTGTTCCTAACTGTGACCAGGTCATGGATATCCAGAGTGAGATCTGTTTTATGATCAATGCCTAATACTGCAACTTTGTTCAGGTTAGAGCGTCTGGTTTAGGACACTAACTCTCTTTCACTTCCCATCCTTGCTTGAGAACTAAATATACTATGAAATACTGATTTTGCTGGAAAGATGTCCTTTCCAGGAGCAGACTGTTTTGGAAATAAAACAAACTGAAAGCCAAATAGGAGACTTTTTATTCATCTCACCCCTCAAGATGGGGAGCATTTGCTACCTGGGCATCATGACATGTAATAAAAATACTGTTGGTCAGAGCTGCAGTTTCAACAGCAATTACTGCAGGCCTGCATAGCTGTGCTAGGTTTATTGTAATGTGTATTATTAATGTATTTTAAGTTAGCACCCAAAGTTTGGCAGTTCTAGCAAAGTCCTTATGTGAAATAATCAAATCATCAATTGCATTAAGCTCATATATACTTTGTGGGTCTCTTTCTGGAAAAGCATGTTTAATGCCGTTACATTCACTATTGATAAGGATATATTGACTTGCTAATGCATTTTGTGATCAGTTAGACTTCAGTAGGTTGCCTGAAATCTCATGGAATGGCATCTGCTATGCTGACTGTAGATAGCAGCATTTGTAATTAGTTGTATGCTGGTTTCTTGGGTAGTTTGTTTGCAGAGGCATATCCTAGACAGAAGCTGGCTAAGGCCACTGTACCCAAGGTACAGTGAAGGTGCCCAAGGACTTGTAGGCCTGTGAAATGATTTAATAAGGGATAGAAGCCTTACTTCTTTACAAGGTAATGATGTATTTCTAGATAGCTTTTTGCTCTTGGAAGACATAATTACTAGTAATTATGTGTTAATTAGTAATTACTATGTGACTGGATAAAACTTTTAATAATCAGGGCAGCCATGGGATGGTAGGAATTGATGCACAAATCATACACTATTAGCCTTGCTGCTTCTCAAAATATGTAAAATTGCATATTTCAAATGTTTCCCCTTCTTGATATTTTCTTTCTGAAGGCCCTTCACTCTTCCAAGTCTACTTCCTGGGTATCCTGTACTACTATGATGTAGAAAGTAGATCCCATCTCCCTTTCAAAGTCATCCAGTGCAGTACTGAATGAAACACAGAAAAACATTGCTGAAGCTGACAAAGACATCTCATCTCTCAAAGGATCCAGCCTGAATGTCAAAATCTGCCCCTGTCATGGACTCCCAGCTGTGCAATGACTTGGCTTCCTGGATTGCAGGAACAAATATGAACAGATTTGGAAATCAAAACAAGCTTTGCAGGTGGTTGAAGTCTCTTTGTGGAGTAAGACGCGTGTGAAGAAGGTGTGTTCAGTGGAGGCACAGAGAGTGGTAGAGTTCCACATGTGTATGTGTCATTTCTGAGCCAGCTGGCAGCCTGGAGGTGCTGGAGCAGGAGCACCATCCATCACTGCTGTGAGCTGAGCTGCTATCCCACTGAGCCACTCAGCTCTGCAACTACAAAGGGGTGGCACCGCACCTCTGGGAAATCAGTAGCAAAATCAGTATCTGCCCTTGGCTTCCCAAAGCTCCAGGCTTGGTTATCTCCGTGGAAGTGCTGTACAAATGGGTCTTATTTTTGCTTATCTTAAAAGACAGGTGGCTTTATATTAGTTTACAGGAAAGAAATATTCAAGCATTAGGAACAGCGTGAACTAAATCCCAGGTTCTATTATATTTTCATTTGGAGTTTGAAACTGCCTGTTCTCCTAAAAATGTGCTCTCTAAAACCCTCTGATCCAAGTTATTGTTTACAGAAAATAGGAATCTTTTATGTCTTTGGGATATGAGGCTGTGGGGAAACTTAAAAGCCAGGTTTATCATACCTCATTCTGCCCTATACCAACAAGGGAGAGCCAAGCTTGGTTCTCATCAGTGTTTGGCACCTCTGTATGGAAATTCCCAATCAGAAGGCACTTACTGCTAATTCAGTTTTGGCATTTGGATGACTGTCCTTTGAAAACAATATTGTAGGCTGTTGAAGAGGGAGCACAGTCATCCCACTAATGAGATTCATAAATTTGTTTACCTTCATTTTCCTGCGTAATATTTCCTGATAGTAAGATGTATTACTTTCATAGGTTTGCAGAGCAAGCAATAGAAATCCTTCTTTCTGAAACCTTAAAAGCCACAGCTACTGAGTTTTTGGGAGAGGTGCTAGATCTCCTCAAGTAGGTGCTGTACAGTGTCTGGCATGGCAAGGTCCTCATGGATTTGGCTGCTGCATCACCTCTGAATGGCACCAAGACTCTTCACTTCTTCAAGTGCTAGGAGGTTATGCTCTATTTGCACAATGTCTTCTAGTACCAGGATGATGAGTGAGAAGGGTGGGTCCAGCATTTCTGGACAAAGGCAAAGAAAATGGAAGTCTTGTTGTATTCCTGGGCTCCTTGTTCATGGGATTGATTTTTATCCTTTGTGCTTCTTTAAAGATGCCTACCTCAATGTCCTTTGTCCAGGGATGCATGGAGCTGTCTGTTAGTAAATCTCCTATATAAGAGACAGAGAAGAAGCTGTTTGTAGTCAAGGTCCTGTGATACTAAAGTTTTTGAAGTAATGAAGAAAAAAGAATCTAATGCTCTAGATCACTTGTTATTGCACTCAAATTTAGTCTCTATTTTGTGGGGGGGAGTGAACATGAGTCTGCCTGTGCTTTATACAGGATAGAAACCTCCTTTCTTTGCTTCATGAAACAGTTGCAGTTCAGTCTAGCAGAGCTCTGGCTTATTATATATATATATATGTATTTTTTTTTAATACTGTGTTCATAGTCAGTTCTATTTATCTCTCCACCATGTGTCCCAAATATCTATGCCACTCCTGGGCACTGATTCAGAGTTGAGTACCATCTCCTATCTTTTCTGTCATTCCCTAAGGTGTGGTGAGATTTCTCTGCAAATCTGTCTCTGAAGTTTGGGCCAAGTCTGCTTTGCCTAGATAAGAACTATCAGTAGTGAACATAGTTGTCTTTAACAGTGAGCAAAGTTATCTTTAGCTTTCTCCCTGTGCCGGCTCCTCGTACGTTTTCACCCGTGAGCACTGCAGAATTTCCTCTGCTCAGCAGTGGTGTGTCACCTCTGAGGCTTAACTAGCACCTGCTTGACTGGGTGGTTTGCTGGGCACAGGCTTCAAGTCAGGGAAGAGATTGGGGGATGGGGGGGTGTCTCTTGATTCTTCTCCACCCTCCCTTTTATTTTCTTTTTTCCCCCCATGTCTTCATTATTATGGCATTTTTGTCAGTGCCTCCTTTGGCTTTGCAGGTAAGTTCGCTTACGACCTCTCCTGTGCATCTCTAGTACAGCACAAAGTGATTTGAATGACCTGTCAGTGCAAAGAACTTGGGTGAGGACCACTGTATTTTAATAGCAGCCCTTTCTTCTAACCTTTTTAATAGGTCACCTGCATATATAATCTCTCTTGTACATTGTGTAACCAACATCATGTCACTCATTTGTCTGAAGCTTTTGCTGCCAAAGAGTATTTGGCACCTTTTGTTAGCACTACGTTCTCCACAATACCTTCTTTCTTTTAAGCAGCACTTACATTTCCCAGACTAACAGCCACTGCCTTGGGATTCCTGGGAGCATCAGTAGAGACAAAGAATTTTCTTCCCCCACAGAATCCAATTTCTGATTTTTTTTTTCCTTTTCTTTCTTTTTTTCCCCTGTGATGTGCCATTTGAAGACAGTAGATTTAAACACCTTATTTTAGGAGAGGGCAAAAAAAAAGTAGACAAGAGGTTTCCATTTTGCAGCTCTCACCTAATGAAAGGGATGAATATTTTCAAGGATATTATTGTAGAAATAAATTATGTCACAGAAATACACTACACTGTCCTCCTACAAAATCCTTCAATGCTTCCATTTTACTTGGAAGCCAACTGAAGGCTAGAGAGCCTTTTGTTGTCGGGAAGGGAGGGTATTAAAGCAGCCCTTGAAGTCTTTGTTTTCAGTTTAGAGGAGCACAGCCTGAGGCTGCATTCCTCTTTACCTTGGTTTCTTCCCAAATTCTGCAGCCCTTGGCAAACTGGGAAAAGCAGTGCCAGCTCACACAGGAACTTCTCTCTTGCTGAGTAACTGGGGATGAAACTTCCCTATGTACATGATAATTTTGCTAATACCTGAAGGCCACTGTGCTTCAGCTTGTTGGGAGGGTGAGATCATTACACAGGCACTGCTATAACGAAGCATGAGCTTGCTTTATCCTTTACCTTTCCTGATAGAGGTCATCAGCTTAAGTCAACGTTCTTGAGATTGCTATCTATGGCACTTGTAACTCTTGGTCTGGGTTTGGTTTTTTTATTATGACTTTGGAGTGGCAGTTCTTTTTAGTAAGAATTTGTGCCTTTATCTGACATGTTGCCGGTTAAATATAATAAAAAAAAAAATAAACAATAGTCTGAAATCACTCTTATTTGAAGAACCAGCACTGCACAGCTTCCAGAACTTTCTGCTCTTGCATGGAAGCTTTATATGCATCTAATAGGGCTGGCCAGGATTTTAAGCAATGCTGTTACCACAAAGGTGGAAACATGATGGTTTCCTTCTTGAGCACAGAGAATAACTCATGGGGATTTAAATCTTATTCTGCATGCTGAGGGATGGCAAAATGTTGGGTATTTTTTTGATGATAATCTCTTTATCCCTACACATGTTGCAATTATGGAAAATCATGCACAGAGTGTACTACACAGTATTTCTTCATTTGCTAAAAAAAATTGTGTGACCCTACCCAGAATATGGGCATGCGAGAGCTCAATGAGCCCCCTGTAGGGTAGGGGAGGAAAAGTTCAAGTCAGTTCCTTAAGGAGTA
Source organism: Corvus brachyrhynchos (assembly GCF_000691975.1). NCBI lineage: Eukaryota > Metazoa > Chordata > Aves > Passeriformes > Corvidae > Corvus > Corvus brachyrhynchos. Next base: position 11,365,955 of record NW_008237619.1, on the reverse strand, counting down.
GCAACTGGATGCAGAATGCTCCATTCCTGTACTTGGCAGTGGAGGAAAGCCTATACAGTTACCTGCTTGAGAGGACTGCACCCAAGACTGCTAGAAGAGTTTTGATGGGGTAACAAAAAATAGTTTTTCTGCAGGGCTTTGAGGGTACAGCTTTTCGTGTGATGTACAGGGAGGGTCACAAGCCTAGGCTTTGTTTTGGGCTTGCCCTGCTGCTGTAGCAGTGTGCAGTTCCTGGGAGGGATTCTGGATGATGTGACTAGGAGGTTGTTCAGGTGTTCCTGCTTCCAAGTGGGCGGCCACCTCCAGCCTCCCCTTACAGCTGCCTCTTGCTTGTAAAAAGGTAAAGATCTACTCGAAGTGAGAGGCTTGGAGGCTTCCTAATGGGCACTGAAGCATTTTAACTGATCAGTAGCTTTGGTTCAACCCCCAAGTTTCATCTTGCAGGCTTTCCTGCTGTATACTAAAAGAGTAAGCAAGGCCTTGATACCACTTTCAGTCCCCTTCTGAAAGGTGCTTTTAATTACAAGCTGCCAGAACTTGTAAATTTGGCAGATGTCACCAAGGGCAGACAGTTTCTGGACCCAGGCCACCTAATCACATTCTCACTGCTAACAGAGGGAACCATCAACTCCTATTTTTCTGGTTGTTAAAAATTAATTAGTCTCTCAAATGAAAACCAACTGAATTCACTCTGGGAGTAAAGCATTCAAGGACAGCCCTTGACAAACAATTCCCAGGCTTCAGTTGGAAATGCAAATGGTAGCTAATTCCACTACATTTTCCTGGAGCCCAGAAAAAGAAAAGTGCCGGAAACAGTTGCAACTTAGAAATGTCAGTGAAAAGGGTATTCTTTCTTTATTGTATTATTAATTTGATCACAGGTGTGGGGTTTTGGGTTACTCTCTAACATGGGGGATAGTTAGTATTGACCTTCAGGAAAAAATATTCCAGTATGAGATCCAGCAGTGTTGGGAAGTTTTAAAGTGTTTGATTTTGGAGGTGTTTTAGAGCTATTATACTTACATGTTGGGGATTATCATGGTAAACTTGATCTTGTGTCAGAGAAAACATATAGACCAGATGATCTGGAGAGCTCTCCTTCAGCTATGTTTTTGGAACAGGCAGTCTCTCTTTTTAAGGTAAGTTTGACTGTGATGATGTACTACCATTACTACCTGACAAGCACAGAAATGGCTTTAAATAGCCAGCAGAAGAGAGCTAGGAGGCCTGGGCTCTATTCCTGCTCTCCAAGTTGACTGTGGGCAAATCCTTTTGCTTTCTAAGTAAACCTTCTGCACCTTATCCCCATCCCTCTCTACTATAGATTTATTAGTGTGGGGCTGATTCTCAGCATGTGTTTGCAGAGCATTGAACAGAGCATAGCTCCAGTACTCCTTAGGGCTGCAAAATGATGATAATGTTGATTCCCAGTTTCATTTACAGGTGAGGGAAGAGTAAAAGGCAGAACTTTGAACACTTGAAATGTTGTGTGTTAATAAGCTAGGTCACTATTATTGCTAGCAGGGTGTGATTGAAAACATTGGGAGCTGCTTCTGAGAGCAGGATATGCGTGAAAAGGCGGAGCCAACAAGATGGGCAATACTGCCCTTGTAAAGTGGTGTCATGGTTTAGGAATGGTATTCTCAGTTTAGTACTCCCACTGAAAAAAAATCATGCACTGCTTCCCCCCCTCTGCTCCTCCAATTAGAGGTGCAAAGGGCAAAGTTTACAGGTTGAAATAAGAAAAATTTGCCGTAAGCAGCAATGAGATAAGAAAATGAACAGTAACAGCAACAATATTAATAGCAAAATGTATAAGGAAACAAATGATTGACAAGGAAAAACACCTAATAATAGGCAATGTAGATGGCTCCCTCTACCATCTTTTCTCTACAGGAAAGAACCCTTCATCCCCAGAAGAGTCCCTTTGCCCTGCCCCCTGCAACAGTATGAGGTGGTATAGAATAACCTCCTTGTCCTAACTATGCCCCTTTCTGGCTACTGCAAAAAATTAACTCTGTCCTGTTCAGAACCAGGACAAGTGGATATGTTTTACTGTGTTTCATCCCACGTGGGGGCTAAGAGGTGGTGTAATGCTGGTGAATGGTTAGTAAGTAATCAAGATCTAGAGAATTTCTAAAGTTACTAGGTGGGACTCAGCCTGCTGTTGAGTTGTTATGGGGTTGTGCTTTGTGCCTTTCCTCTGGCCTACTGAATAGATCTGGATTTTCTGTTTTGGTTAAGAGGGGAAGTAGTCACTTTGAACTTTGCTTCTGACATTTGTTTAGTGAGGAAAGTAATCATGTAGAGCTTCCTACCCTCCCTATGCTTTTACCCAGTGTTCTACATTTTGCCCTCACGATGAGCAGGTTGGGTAGTGGGGAGGGAGATGGGAACAGAGAACACTTTTCCTTAAAATAGTTCTACTGTTGACACTCCTTGTGTCCTTGTTCCACTGAGCACACATGCATGGAATGCATTCCAGGTGCTATGAACATGGTGTACAATCATATCACAAAATTAGCATCTGAGTAATTTGGGTTCCTTACAACAGCAGTTTCTACTTTATAATACACACCAGCAGGAAGTAGTTCAATGAGTGTTTTCATTTTTGTCACCATAATGCCTGACATTCAATCCCTTGTTAGTTTTCTTTCTATTCCTCACATGTGTCCTGCTGGAGCGATACAGGTCTGCACCTTGCTTCAGTCCTGAAAGTACAAGTGCTGTACAAAGGAGGGGGTAGACTCAAAAAGGTTTCCTTGGTTCTGCCTGCCACTGAGGAGGCTGGAGCAAAAGATCTTATCCGTACAGGGGAAAAACTGGGGTTAATTAGCACTGGTTCCCAAGGAATTAGGTTTGACTATACTGCACAGGGTGGCTGAATACAGCCCAGCAGTGGGAAGCTTTGTTTCTGGCAGCAGGGTGCAAGCCAGAGGCCTGGCTGGGAGAGGGCACAAAATATGGAGGTGCTTGCCTGTTCTCCCTGTAGGTGTTTGGTGTGGCTTTGCCTCCCAGCTCTCTGCTTCCAGCCCTGTTGGGATACCAGCAGCTGCGAGAAAGTTCTTTCCCAGGGGAAGGAGGAGATACTGTTTGTTGCTCTGCTTAGAAACTTCTGCCTGGCTTTTTATTTATATCTATTTGTGTATAAAGTCAAATACCCTAAATAGGCATAGATAAATAAATTCAAGCATATATTAATACATTTTTACTCAAGTACTGCCCTAAAAAGGGGGTAAATTTCTGCACTGGAATATTAACTGGGTTTTATTTGCTCTAAAGTTAAATGAGATCTTTATTCTTACCATGAATGTCATAATTCCTTTTTAGAGAATATTTTCTTCTAAAACCCATTGTGCTATGGAGTCTGAGAACTGAGGCACTTCAGTGAAGTTTTCAGAGGTCTATGAATAATTCTTTTTTGAAGATTACTTAAATCTCTTGGAATATTAATATGCCCCCACCTGGCTTGGATGATGAAAACATTGAGTATATATAGTTGTGGTGTGATTTAATGTTGACATTTTCTTGCAAGACCACTCTTAACTGTGAGTTCTTTAACAATGGTGTAGCTATATTGGGATGCCAGAACATGATAGAGAAGTGGGATGGGACAAGAAGGCTCCTTTTAAAATCAAGGAAGCTCACATAAACCTCATCCACAAATGCCAGTAGATCTGTGCAATTTGACAGATCTTTATTATATGCAATTGAAGACATCCCTTATTTTATCAGTAAGCAACAGTACCCTGTTGATAACACTTCCACTCTTAGTAGTAGTGAGGCTGGTAATTAATAAATCATCAGGTATGAGGCAAACCACAAGAAAAATCTGTAGAAGTCTGTAGAAGAAAAATCTACAGTAAGAAAGACCAAAGTTATTTCTGGTTGTTCATTAAACAGATGGGCTTAAAAATAAAATGAAATGCTCAGCGTGATTGTTAAAAGAGTACAGTCAGAGTGGGACCAGCCAGCTTAGGTATTACAAAGACTCCTGTGTTGATTTTTTTGTGACTCAAATATAGCAAAGGCAGGCTTTTTAAAACCATTTTTAACACTGAGTATTTCTGGAAACTATCTTTCTGTACCTTGGAAGAAGTGAAGACACGTACAAGTTTGCCAGCTATTATCTTGCTACTGCCATCTGGCCACCAACTCCAAGTAACTCTCTGAAATAATGGAATGGTTCCTAGGAAATGATAGCTGTCAGGGAGATCTTGGCTGTAGAACAGATGTGTTACTGCCACTGTTATTGGGTAATTGGGTGTTATCTTTTTCCCTCTGTGACCCTGCAGGAGAGTTCAGAAACTGTGGAAGACAGGAGAATTAATCTTCTCTTGGTACCTGGGATGGAAGCTACCAACCCCTTCAGTGTAAAAAGCTTTCAAAAAAGTATTATGTTTGATAGAGATGACTTTAAAAATGCAGTCTTTCTACATAAAAAAAACCCTCTAGCAACCTGATGCTTCTGTACCAAGTGTGTTCCTTCTGTGAGCAGAAACCTGGGAGCTTTTTTGTTGTAATTACCTCCTCTGCAAACTCAGGCTCTGGCTCTGTGTGATGTTGAGCCTCATGACAGAAAGGGACATGACTCTGTTCAGTCCACACAAAAAAAAGGGCTGAACTAGTACAAACTCTGCCAGTTAAAGTTTGGTTGGAAAATGTCAAAGGAGCAGTTTCATCTCATAGATTTTATTCCATGTCATTTCATCTCTTCTTCTGTAGCTGGGATAAAAGAATAAAGCTGTTTGATAGTGTCACATGCTCTGTACCGCCTCAAACTGCAGCTGTGCCTAAAACAGGTCTGCTGTTTGAAAAGTCCTTCCTCTCAAAAGATGTTCGCTAAGGATACAATTCCACGTATCCTTCATTTAGTGCTGGTGCAACGTAAACAACTTAAAGTCCTGGGGTTCATCTTCCCTCTGCTTTAAACAATCATCAAGTTTGAGTCTGGCACAGTCGAGATCTACCACATCTGAGTCAAAGATGGGAAATGGAGAGAAGAGAAGAATGACAAAGGGCAGGGACAAGCATGGATCTTTTAAGTCAGCTTTGTTATCAGAGAAATAATGGAACAGAGCTTTGATCTCAGAGGGATGTGTAGTCAAAGAAATCAAGACTGGGGTTTGACAAACAAATCTGTTGATGTGGAGCAGATCTATGTGCACTTCTTCAGAGCTGAGTTGCCTGTGTGGTCAATAGGAACAGGAAACAAACTCAGGACAGTCAAACCAACACTTACATTTGCAAGTAACTTTTTTTGAGGGAGAAGGTATAAGAAAAGTCTGTTTTTTGGGGGTAATGTTTTGGTTTGGGTATTTTTTCTTTCACGTTGCTATTTATAATGAAGCTGTGACACCTCACAGTTTCAACATTAATCATTGAACATAAGTATGAATTCAGTGTTTGAGTTCTTATCCCTATCTCACTGTGAAAAACCCAACTCCACAAAACTGGGATTCTGAAAGCTTGCCTACTGCTTTTGGGACATATTCTACCTTGGCTCTGTATGCAGAGCAGACAGATTCTGGGTCCTTCTGAGGAATGAAAGGAGGAGGGGAGGACACTGCAGGCAAGGCTGCATGCTGCTTGTTTTTCCATTGGAAACTTGTGCCTGATTCCAGAATGTATGAGTATGATGTCAGGCTGGGCTTTCTCCTCTACTCCTAATGAATGGGTATAAGATTATCCAAACTTGTTACTACAGCTGTATCCTTTCTAACACCAAATTGTCTATTTTACTTTTCAACTTTTCCCTTGTGTTTACAGCACTTCACTATTTGCGTTTGTGTTGCGGCACTGCGGCAGAAGTGAATTCTTGATCTCACCTCCTGATGGTACAAATGGGCAGCACCATGCTTGGTGAGATCAAGCCACAAACTGTATTGCTGCAGGCATAAATAAACAGAGGTGGGATCAGTGTGGCTGTGCAAGTGGGGTAGAAAAATAAAGTAAATTGAGGCAGAGAAATAAATACGGTTGTTGCTGCAGGAAGATATTTGTGTCTGAAATAAAAAGTGTAAAGAAATGAAGTCTTTGTGGCCCTGTGTTGTAAATTCTTAGCACATCTGGCTGCCTGAGTGTAATTGTCAGTGCTCTGCTGAGAAGATGGGTTAGGTGTCCTAAAATAACTTTTCCCCTGCCTGTCCCCATACCAAGATCAAATGTGCCAAAACCTAGACATACATTTGAAGAACCACAATCAGGAAGCTGAGGCAGTCAGCTTTTTTTTTTTTTGGGTTCTGTGAATTTTTCAAGAAAATGAACGGTTGTGTCCCACCATTTGATCAGTGAAGCCCTAATGTGTTCATATAAGTAATCATATTAAGCTGTAAATCCTTCATGTACCAAGTTGTAGTGGTTTGGTCCAAAATACTCATTACTGTTTATCTGCTGTGAGATAAGAATTAGGAGAAATGCAAAGCAGGCACCAAACTTGAAAGAATTAAAGAAGTT
>NW_008237619.1:11337730-11359327 GCF_000691975.1 Corvus brachyrhynchos | reverse complement strand
CACGGCTGGAACAGGTCCATGGCTTCAGGATGGCCGTGGCCCGGCCCGGCCTGGCCCAAGCAGGGCCTGGCCGGGCCCGCTGGGCCCTGCTCGGGTCCTGCAGCCACCTGTCCCAGTGCCGGAAACGAGAGAGAGCTTGGAGGGGGAGTTTGCCTATTCTTAAATGTGGATAACAGAGGTGATCACAACTTTAAGTGGCTTAGAGAATTGTCCATATTCAAACTGGCCAGCTGATAGGTTCTATCAGTTCCCAGAGGAAACTGTAAGCACCCCTTAGCAAGGACGTCCCTTCCGGGACTATGCTTGCTAACCTACGACACAAGTGAAACCCGTTTTCCAAAAGTAATAGCTGTTTACAGAGTAGTCATGACAGGAAAATGGATCCTGGTGTTTTGAAAATGGAAGCTATGGTTCTCTGACTTTATCTGTAATTTCTTTCTTCATCCTCCTTCAATGTAATTTGTTTTTCTACTTTCTAGTGTAGAGTCCTTGATTTTCTTCCCATGGAAACAAAATTTCCAGTACTTGTTTAAGAAATTAGAGAAGCTCTCTTAGTGTGTGCACTTAAAGCTGATCACAAGTATCTATTGGGAAGTATTAGTGTTGGTCTGGCAGATGTAGTTTGTCTCCTGTACTATAGGAGAGATCTTTTTCTAGAAAATCTGGCAGGCATAAGAAGGGCTTTAAGTGGTTTAGTACTTGACAATGTCTTTTCTGAGTAAAAATAGTCTTATTTTAGAAGTGAGCAAACCGGATAGAAGAATATAGGGGGTTGGTAAGTCACTTTGGTTGAGTAGAGAAGCTGAGCAGAGAAGTGTCGCTCATCTGTACATTTTAATTCTCTATTTCCTTGCTTACTGTTCTTTGTGATGGGATGTGCAGTCCAGATTCCTTTTATGTTTATGAAGAAGCAGCTGAGTAAGGTTCACTTTCAAATAGATGATGGTCTGAATTCTCCAGGATAGTCTCTCTTCACTGTTCATACTCTGGCATGCAAGTATTTCCTGGCCTGGTTGATTTCTTCGTGCAAGTAATCTCCAGGCTAGTAGATGACATTCCTTCTGACACTGCTGCTTGCTTGGCACCAAGGAGGGACAGGCTTGAGAGCAGCCTGGGGCTGGAAGAAGGGGAGCTGGTGGGGTGCCCCAGGAACAGCCCTCAACTGGCAAAATGTCGTCTCCACTTACAGCTTATTCTCTTTTTCCGGCTGATGCTGGGGCTTTGGTTGAGTTGCAGATCCTTGTTTGCTCTCAATAGGTCAGATCCCAAATGTATCTGCAATAAAACTATTTCCAAACTGGTCCATATATAAATCAGTATGAACTTTGCTACTTGCATGGCCATAGGCTCATTCTTTATAAAAGTAAGAGAAGAGCACACAGGGATCCTTCAGCCTATCTGTGCCTTGCCATTTGCATCTTTGGAAAGGCAATGCTGGTCTGTGAGCATTCCTGACCTTTCAAGTTATTTATGTTCACCCAGAGATGAGGTTTTCCAGGTAACTACCACACTGGAAGCTTCGTAGACATAAAGCGTGTGTTCTTGCTATGTTTGAGGAACAGTAAGCATAATGGGGTGGCTGTGTGTGTATGAACGATGACATTGCTCGGGTTCAGACACCAGCAGAGGTCTGGATGTAAGGCATGGAACAAGGGAAGGGTTTGTCGTTCCTGGTGTGGGGGGCATCTCACAGTGGGGAGTCTTAAAGGAGGAATGAGAATGTATTCTTTGGAGCTGCTGTCAAGATCAAATACCTGCTTTGTTTGCTCCTTCTGTAGCTGTAATGAGCTAATAGGTGTGCCTGGGTGGTGAGATAACAAGGCCTTGAAGCAGGATTGGGTTCCCAATGACCACAAGTGTCACTTGGTATTTTGGCTTATCTGATCTCCTGAAAGGATAGCTCCAGCTTTTCTTTGGGCAGCAGGACCTGGATGTTACACAACACTAATTGCACTAAGCAATGAAAATGCTAGTGGCATGCATATCTTAATGGATGTGATTTCCTGCTTTTTATGAAGTTTTTCACACCTAGAAAAATGGTTCTGAGGAATGCTGTCTTGCTTATTAAAGTGTGTTTTCTCATGGAGCAGATAGACAGGTTGTTGAAAGCCCACCAGAATGGTCTCATGGGGAATTTTTCATCCAGCCTTTCTGACTGGGCATTTGTAAGCCTAATTAGAGCAAATAGATGGTAGTAGTGCTTTAATTGTCATGAGGAATAGCTCCATCCCTCTGTGGTAGTGAGGGCTCTGTCAAAGGGATTGTTGACCTGGCAACCTGCTGCTTGAAATGTGGCTTATTTACTTTTAGTTTCCTTTCTGTGGGCTGGCTTTCCTTTCTGTTGCTTGTGTGGGATCCCTGCTCAGTGCCCTCTGAATGCTCAGTCTCTGCAGTCGGCATGCTTTAGAGCCATTGCAAGCTTGCTAGGAGTTTTTGTGGCATTGCTGTCTAGTCTGAAGTGGGCACAAAACATGAATGGAGCTTCATGTTCTCTTTGTACAAGGAAACAAATCTGTTTCTGAGCAGCATCACACTTGGATCTGTTCCTGGAAAGGCACATGGACTTGTGTGCACTCACTTTCCCAAAACATAAAGAAGTTTACAACATGTAAAAGAAAGATCCTAAGATATTGAAGTACTTCTCAGTCTAATCACCTTGTTTCTGTACAGGTGTCCATTTTATGATGCCATAGAATATGCTAGCCAGCTACACAGGAGTACCTATGGCTTCACAGTTTCACAGCCTGGTAGCTGATGGTCCCCTCTGGCCAGTAGTTTCTGAACTATGTTTGCTCTTCTGTTTGTATTTTTTTATTTTGAGATGTTTGTGAAAGCAGTGAGAGCCTTGATATTTGACTGGCAGTTAGTACATGTTTTACCTTTCCTAACTGAAGGTAATCTTTGCATATAAATGTGGATGTAATTAGACCCTGCTTTGTGGGAGAAAAGCTGATCAAAGAATATTAGAGTGCTGGACTACTTTATTTTTCCTTGGAATGCCAAATGAGGGAATACTGTTCTTTTACAGGCTACAGCTACTTCTTTTGTTTACTTTTGCTATGTTGGTTATGTTTTTAACTAACTGGGATGTGCAGTGAATGAGCTGGGTACTTCTCATACTTAGCTCAAACAAGTGATTAGGCTCTCTAGGGAATTCAACCACGGTAATGAAATTCCATTCCTGCCTGCCTTTCAGGCTGGTGGAAGGGAGGAGGGAAGGTATCTATTCAAGATACTGCAAGGACCTGGTTACTGGGACAATATATTATATTTACCCTCATGACAGCTCTATGTATGTGCTGTGTCCCTTATTTTATGGATGGGAACCTGAAGCATATCAACTGTCACAGTTCCAAAGGAATTCAGAGAGGTTGCTTATGGTTTTGTATGTGTGTTTTTTTCTGTTCTTCACATGCTTTTCTACATTAAAATAACTGAAGTCGATCACTTTGGTCTTGTGGAAATACTGCTGAAAACCTTTCTGTAACTTTAGATATCTGAATGCATTGTGGAAAAATCTCCCAGGAGCAGACTTTCAAAGGTCATGCAGGGAGTTTGTGAATTGAACCTGATTATGAGGGAATGCAGAGCTGAACTTTTGCTACCTTATCGTCTTCCTGCATTTTCATTTTCCAACCCAGGTGCTGTGGTAAGTGCAGAAGGAAAAGGAAGTGGTGAGAAAACAGTTTCAGCAGTGTTTCTGTGGTGGCCAGTGCATCCTGTCCACTGCTTGCCACAGTGCCAGTTTTCTGAGGAAAAGGCACAGTGAGGCATGCTCTCATCAAAAGGAGCCAGGAGCACAGAGCTGTGCTGTAGACAGTGCAGCTCTGCCTCTTCCAAACAAATCAGCCCAGGGTTTGCTGGACCGTGTTATGCCATACAGTTATTGCAGCAGTGCAGCTGTTGGTGCAGAATCCCCAGGGAAGCTGCTGGCCATAAGGAGCCTCCTGAGCACCAGCAAATCCACAGGATACTGACAACAGGGTCACACACTTCATACCTTTTCTAAAACGTAGCGCATAGCTGAGGATGTGTGGATTCCCTCTGACAAAACTATTGCATGGTTACAGCAGAGAGGCAGATTACCTGCAGTTTTCCAGTATCAAAACTGAGTCACTTCCTTGGCCTATTTTAGTGATCGTTTTATGGCTGACCATGGGCAACAGTGTCATCTGGAAATGCAGTGTGGTATAAGCTGTGGTCTTGGTGATGAGGACAGAGGATATGATATCAAGCTAGAAGTAGCAGTAGTTGCTGTAAATACATCTCCTCCTTCACTGAGTGCACTGAAGCTTGTGTTTAACAAGTGGGTATTTACCAGATAGCCCTGCTTATATCCCAGGTTGTGATCCAGGCTAGATGGTAGTGTTGCTTCTTGTTTTACAGCTGACTGTTCAGCACAGTAGTTGCACAGTGCATTAGGTGCCTCAGCCCCTTGTATTGCTCATGGCTGCCTCTTAGTGACTCTACAACCAGCCTTGCATAGGCAACTCCATGCCCTGGCCTTCAGGCTGCCGTGACTGCTTTTGTAGAGCCTCTGGGGCATTATTTCCTTTCCCTTGTTGTTTGTGTTATTCTCATGGCCTTGCACTCACACACTGAAATGACAATCACAGCTGTGAGCATCGCCCGCCGGGCTGCAGCTCTTGCTTTTACATGAGAGGACCCAATGATGTGTGCACAGAACTGGCACACAGCACCTGCCCCTGCTCAGCGTGTGCTCTGATCTTTTCCTGTGGGAAAAGGATGGGGAGAAATGACTTGCTGCACTGGAGGTGTGCCTGGCAAAGATGCTCATTTGGGGACACTATCACTTCTTGTCTTGGATAGCCACTGGAGAGCAGTTTCCCTTCCCTTTCTAGTTCTATCTCTTCTTTTTCTTTTTTTTTTTTTCCTCCTTTTTTACTCCTAAAAGGAGCTTTCACCACTACAGTTGATGTATGGCATCAGCTATGGATGCTGCTAACAAATCTTTTGTGAGTACACAAGTTGCACTACTCTTTGTGAGTGTGCTCTAGTCCTGAGCAAGTCAGTCCTTTAATATGACAACAGATTAAATGCATCTGATGTTAAGGGTAGAGGACAAAGGAAATTACCTTTCTGTCTTCCAAGCATGCTTGTATAATAATTAAATAAAATCACTTTAGCTTTGAGTAGTGCTTGAGACTGATTGTGTCCAGACCCAAGGAACTACTGCAGCCTGACATATGCTGAGAAGGACCTGGGCTCTGTATTAGATTAATATTATATGGCAGCTTGTTCAGATAGGCTTTGATAAAGGTTAAAGTGATCTGGACCCTGCTTTCAAGCTGTGTTCCTGGAAGTAAGACAGGAAGCAGCTGTAGAGCTGTCATTTTGCTGATGCAATTCCACATTGACGCAAACTGAAGTTGTAACAATCTCTAAAGAGCTCATCTGTGTCAGGCAGAGAGGGCTTTGTTCTCCACTGGTGCTATTAACCTGAAGAAACAATGGAGTCAGTGTTGCTGGAAATTCTTGTGCTTCCCTATTTCTAGCTGGCTGCGGACAATTGTTTAACTGGTCTTTGCACCTTGCTTGAAAACCCTTTATTCCTATCCTTCTAATTATGCTGTGGCTCTTCTGTTTGTGAGGTAAAAGAGTGAATGACATATGTGAGGAGCCTGCACACTGAAGGCACAGCTGTAGGGGTTTATTCCTGCTTACATTGCCTTCCTGCAGCTTCTGTGTGCCCTGGGTAAAGGCCATGCTGTGGCAGACACCAGCCCATCTGTACCTCTGCTTGCATCTCAGGCACTTGACCTGCAGTGGAGCCTAATATGTCACAGGGAAAGCAGAAGTCTTATCTCAGGTTTGGTTTCTTTCTGCTTTGGTTTCCTCTGACTTCCCAGTGGGAAATGCTTTCTGACTAGTACCTGATCTTATGGTTTGAGGCTGTGAGGATATATGAATGTTTTTGAAGTGTTTAATGATCTCTTGTTTTACGTGTAAAGCTTATTTTTATTTCCTTTTTATCTTAGTGCTTACTTTTCTAGGCTGAAAGGAAAGGATTAGTTGGCAAATGTGATATGATAAATCCAGCCTACCTTTGTAGCAGAAGGTCTTGTTGTAAAAGGGTCTGAGGGATGAAGAAGACTCAAAGGATGATGCTTCACAAATATCTGCATTTTCATCAGTAGTGCTAAGTTTTATAAGCTCTAAGGATCCCCTGCAGGTGCATGAATGAGTTTGCATTGCTTCTGTGAACTTGCTCTGGTTGGAATTTGCTTTCAGAGTTATGGCATCACAACTGCAGAGAGAGATATTTAGTAGGTCTTGCTGAAGCAGCTGAATGGACTTCCCCACATTTTGTTATTCAGTGCTGCTTTAACTTAGAGCACACTAATTGCTTAAAACCCTCTGCAATTTAGGAATTGTCTGTATATTCCACAAGATCCATTGATTTATTTAACTGGGTACCTTTCCTTCCTGAGCAAAGCAGTGGGTGTGCTTGTCTTGTACCATACTTTGTGAAGTCATGATGGGAAAGTGAGCTTCTGGGTGTTGTTGTGCCAGTTATAATGACTAACTCTAGGTGTATCAGAGGAAGGTGGCTGCTCATTTTACCCACTTTTACTTTTGTAGCACCTGGACTGTTGAATTAACTCATGCCATGGTAAAGAGAGATCTTCCTCTTCTTTCACTTTCATAATGATTAATTTCTTACCTGGAGAGTGCCCAGAATAGCAATTATGCAGCTGATGTCTTTCTGGTCATTTTGCTATGTGCACCATATGTGCATGTTTTTGTGGGTTGGTTTTTACTTCTGTTTTGGTTTTATGTTTTGTTTTTTGGGGTTTTTTTTAGAGTCTATTTGGTTCTGTGACTTTGGAAACCAAGTGTAAAACCACATTTCTTTTTCAAAGGTCTTTGTTTCAGCTTTGTTATGTATGTTATATCCAGTAAAACAGACTGTCCAGGCAGCAGAGTTGCAGTGGGTGTGCTTGTCTTGTACCATACTTTGTGAAGTCATGATGGGAAAGTGAGCTTCTGGGTGTTGTTGTGCCAGTTATAATGACTAACTCTAGGTGTATCAGAGGAAGGTGGCTGCTCATTTTACCCACTTTTACTTTTGTAGCACCTGGACTGTTGAATTAACTCATGCCATGGTAAAGAGAGATCTTCCTCTTCTTTCACTTTCATAATGATTAATTTCTTACCTGGAGAGTGCCCAGAATAGCAATTATGCAGCTGATGTCTTTCTGGTCATTTTGCTATGTGCACCATATGTGCATGTTTTTGTGGGTTGGTTTTTACTTCTGTTTTGGTTTTATGTTTTGTTTTTTGGGGTTTTTTTTAGAGTCTGGTCTATTTGGTTCTGTGACTTTGGAAACCAAGTGTAAAACCACATTTCTTTTTCAAAGGTCTTTGTTTCAGCTTTGTTATGTATGTTATATCCAGTAAAACAGACTGTCCAGGCAGCAGAGTTGCAGGTTTTGGATGCAGGATCAATTTAGGAAGAAGTTTAAGGTTTTATTCACAAGGCAATGAAATGACCATACACATGCTCTTTAATTAGTCTCAGTGCCATGAGGCAATTGATAATCTCAGTGGAAATTACTGAATGCATAGGCCATTTTGGGAAAACTCTCATGTAATAAGCTGTGGAATGGTGCAGAATTATGCTAACAGAATGAACCTGAAATCGGAATAATTTCTCAGTTACATTGAATCTGTGAACCAGCCAAGTTCAGAATTGACATCAGATAACTGGCTGTTTTACTATGGACGTGGAAGTCTTTTGAATGCCAGAAAGTGCTGTAGAGCTAATTTAATCTAAAGTTACCAAACAAACACATGCACAAAAGAAGAAAAAGCAAACGTTTAAGTCCTGACCTTGTTACGTGTCAGACAAGGGAGCTATTGTGAAAGACTGTATAGAGCAACAGAAGGCAGTGGTTTGCTGGGGGTGAACCACAGTGTGAAGGCTGGTGGTGGGGAAGGAGAGGTAGCTATAAAATCCCAGCATCCCATGTACAGAGGGGTCTGGTTCCTCTCCTGTGTGCTGTAGTGTTAATGCAGGATGGATGGTATTGTGAGTTCACACTGCTAAGTGGGGCATGAAGCTTTGGAGCTTTTCTGCTCATCTCTAGTGTACAGGCTGCTCTTCTGCATGTCAGCTGAGCATGTACTAAATATCTTAAGAGCAAATCTGACAGAATATAGGAATATTTGTACAAAGTCAAATGCCCACCTAACCTAGTACCCGTTTCTGACAACGAGCAAGAGTGAATTGCAAGGGAAGTACAGGACCACAACTCTATCATGGGTGGAACTTTCCTCCAGGTACAGCTTCAGACCTGGCAATGGATTTTATATATCCCAGTAATCCTCATTTCTTTGAATTTGTCTAATTTCACCTCAAACCCACATGAACTTGTATTGTCCACTGCACCCTGGGGTTGCCAATCTGATGCTGCCACTCTGACCCTGCTTGTACTGTTATAGTTGCTCATCTCTACTGGTATATTCATTGAGCCAGTCCCTTTGGCTTCACTGCAGCTGCTGCTGGATCCAACTGCTGCCTTTATGAGCTGAAGGGAAGACTGGATATGTTAAAACCTCAGCTTTCTCAGGAAACTCGGCTGCATCTTCCCGATAGTGGAGCTGGGGCATCCTGGTGGATCCTGTAACCAAGCCAAGCTGAATCTTGGTCAGACCTGGGCTCCACATTGTTATTCCCAAATTCTGATTCTCCATGGTAAGGTCAACTGTCATTGTGGGATCTTTTTGCTGTTTGGTTTACAGTAATACCAGGAAATCCATCTGAGACACCTCCTCTGCATGGCGGGTCAGCAGTCCCACCCAACATATCTTTCTCTGCCCATCAGAAAGGCCCATACAGTCATGAAGAGCTTAATCTCTTGCTGCAGACCCAGAGCATGAGTTGCAGCATTAGGCTGATCTTGTATCACAGCCACTTGTCACCATTTCTGAATAGGAAAATCAAAGCTGGCGGGATATCACGACAGGATACAGTGCATTCTTGTGTGCTGCTGCCTCTAGACGTAGGTATGACTTGTCTGTTTTAACCTGAAGGAGGGATGTTTACAGTTCAGTTAATTATCTGACTTACAGTAGTGTCTAAAAACTGCAGTGAAGGACTAAAATGCTGTTATGTTGGTTGTTATATATGAGTGAGCACAGCAAACTTTTATGTGTTAAGTGACATTAAGTTTGCCTTTGGCACCTGTTCAAAGCTCTGCTGGTACAGGGCTTGTCACTGGTGCTAATGATTCATTTCTGCTGTCCTGCTAGTATAGAGTTTTCTTTTCAAATTGGTTTTTTTAGGTTACTTACATAAAGTTGTTCTGTGGTCAGAATTGGAACCTGAATTCACACACAGCTAGATCTTTTCCTCTGGTGGAGTTTGTGCCTAGATCATTAGGTAAATTAAACTTCAGGCTGACTTTATGCTGGCAGAACATTGTTATCCAACTTGGTCTTTGTCCAGAGTAGCAGGGGTAATGCACTTTTCCAACAGCTTAAAGTGTATTATCCTCCTATGCTTGCCTGCTATTTCCTCCCTTCCCAGGTGGGAGTAACCTTGTAAGGGACTCTGATTAGCACAGATGGCTGTGTCTCTTGTTGTTCCAGCCCTCCCAGCAGCCTGCTATGATCTCAACAGATGGAGTGGGCTTGGTGCTCCAGTGTTAGGAGCTGCAGAGGACATGTGTATGCTTGGTGGAAGCAGCAGACTGAGTCACCAAATATTTGTGGTGTTCTTCCTGTAGAAAAGATTAATGTTGAGATGAAAAGTGAAGAAAAAATTGCTATGCTGCAGAAGTAACCGTGGTTTCCAGTGTGGAGCTATTAACTGCTAAACTGTGAAGGCTGATTTGTGAAGAACAATAAAAGGAAGAATTCTGCAGAGCTCAGTTAAATGATGACAACTGTTAGGCCATGACAAAGGCAAGCTGCTATGTAAAGTGGAGCACAAGGACACTGACAAATTCAGGGGGGAAAAAATGAGTGTACAAAATGCTGCCTGAACATGGCAGAAATATTCTGGGCAGTGAGACCTTTCTTCTTCTTCCTAAGGAGAGTGGGAGAGAGCCCCAACACTCTGGATCAATTTGTTTTGTGGTGAATAAAACAGGGGCTACACTGTTAGAACTTGATGGCTGTAGAGGGATGAAGCAAGGAAGGAAATGTGAACCGTTCAGAACTCAGAACTGGCTGTGCAAAGGCAACTTCTTGTTTCTCTGCTTTGGAGCAGGTGTGTGAAGAGCAGCAGGTAGACGCCGAAATTATTTGTCCTAAAGCATCTCCCTCTCTTTTTTTCTTTCTATGAAATTGGGCTCCTTTGGCTCTTTTGTGAACCTCCTTTTTCTTTCCTTATAGCCTAAGCCAGTTCTGGCTTGTATAACCTGCAGGCTCTTCCTCATTCCTGGAAATGTCTGAGGAGATTAGTATAAACTGGAGCCAGCTGCTCAGGCTTTCTTCAAATGACAGATTTTCTTGGAGTTTTGGAAGGGAAAGCATATGACACAAACTTGGGAAACAAATTCTGGGGATCTAGAGTCAGGTTATGCCATGCCTGTGTCTCTGAGATGGCAAAGACCATAACTCCTTTAGCTCACTTATCACTGCTAGGATATATCTCAGACCACTAGTTCTTTGGAATCAACTCTGTTCCTTCCCACAATTTAATCAGTGCAGTCATACTAATTCACTGAGTGAAACAGGCTTTGCTGCAACAGGTAATTTACCACCCAGGTGAAAATCAGCAGCAATACCAGTTAAGTCAAAAGGTTATAAAATTTGAAAGTGATAGGAAAGTGAAATGAGACACAACCATTTAACAATGAAGTATCTATGATTTTTCAAGTATTTTTTTCCTTCTTGGGAAGCATCTTAGGGCAATACATGATAGATCAAAAAATAACAAAATGCCAGAGGAAAACATGGTAAAATTTTGGAGGATTATGTGCAATTCTCCTCAACACAGGGCAATCTTAATCTCATTCAAACATGTCTTTCAAGTTTGTTTTTTTTTCCATTCCCCTACTGCAGCCCATCACCTAGTTCACATAATGTTGCCTTCTTGATAGTTTGGCTTCTTACTTTTGATTAAACAAAATAGAGGAGAAACCCAGACACATTTCCATGTAACCTTTTGGTCCCTTATTGATTCCTGCCAAGAACATTCAGCTTCCATGCAGAGATCTGCAATTAGGTACATTTTAGAACATGTTTTCCTGGGGAGAACAGCAAAGCCAGTGAGTATTACTGAATTCTGATTGTGCCAGTAGAGAAGCAGACCATGTATCCTGTGTGTGGCCTGTGTGAAAATGCAGGAGCTGCTGCACCAACCTCTGTGTCCTATGGGGCCAATGTATATTTTGTAGAAGTAGGGATAAAAATCACTTAAATCACATCTCTGTGTGATGACTCAGGTCGGATTAGTGAATAACATTTCTTTCATACCATCTGTGCAGAGCAGCTTTATTGTCTGAAGTAAGAGAACTGAGAACAAATTAGGATTCTATTGCTGGTGACTCTAGTTAACTTTCTGTTGGTTTTTACAAAGTGAGTGTATTGTGTACCACAGTCACATCCCATAACAATAGATTTTTTGGTTTTCTCTTTTCATCTTCCTGGAATCTGTAATGTCTAAGGTTTTCTCCAGTTCCTGCCATTTCATCTGGACTTGGAGCCAGACAAAATGCCACAGTTTTAGCCCGTGGAGGACTTTGAATGTCCTATTGGTGAATTGGGCTTTTTCTTCAATTGTTCTGTCAAATGTTTTTCAAGGTTGCTTGATCTCTTTCTTAGAGCATGCTAGTACTTCATAAGGGAATTGTGCAGATAACAGGTCCTGGGACTGTGTGCACCCCAACTCTTGATAATGCCACAGAACTTTGCAACTGGCCTTTGTCATTTGAGGACAGATGCTGGGTACAAAGTATAGCATTACAAGGCTAAGTAAATATTTGTTTGCAGGAGGTTTCCCAGCCAAACTGGGGCACCTGGAATGTGGTTCTACACAGGGTTCTCATACCCTTCAAGTGTTCAGGTACAACACAATTCACTGTTCACTATCTCTCACATTGCCAATCACTAACCATAGTAAAACTACGAAGCAGCTGTATTTCGGCAGCACTGTTGCTGCTTGTCTATTTATCCAGATGTCCCTGGAGTCAGTTTTGCTGCAGTTACTTATCTAGGATGCCAGACAATGCTGGGAGGGTTTCAAAGATGTGTTAGAGGGGCCAGGAGGCTGGTGTTATCTTGGTTGTCCAGGGGTATCTCTTGTCCTTCATGGACAGCTCCAAGCTTCCAAGAATGTAAGCCCTTATTTCCAGGGCCAGGCTGTACTTTACTTGTTTTACATAAGCATGAACAGTACCAAAGCCTACAGTAAAATTCCACTACTTCCTTACATTGCAGTATATAACATAAACTAATACATGTAATAATAAACTGTTATAGTAAAAAGACTGTTATTATAGTTAGGGAAGGGGATTTTTGTAACAGCGTAACAGTTTAGAATTGTTTTGAAAAAACTTTTCTACTGGACTCTGAGTCTGATTAATTTTTTTATCAATCAGTGTGGCAGATTTTTGTGACTTTAATCCATGATGACAGTATTTGAAGTTCATATTTTTGTACCAGCACTGACCAGAGTGGGTGTTTGTGGTTTTTATAATTATCTTGCTACCTAGCACCTAACATGGTCCTGCCTCTTGTTACCTGGCAGGTAAATGATCTACATCTTTACCTGTGTTTGATGGGTGCTTTTGGGACAAAGCTTTTTCTTGTTCTGTCTTCTTTCAAAGTGCAAGGAAACTCGGGAGGATTTTTCTGTCACTTGCCTGAAGCACCTCTCCAGTAATGGTTTCCTCTTCAGACACTTTCCTATTTTTGTGGTTAATAATGGAGCTTCCGTTCAGTGTTACAAATTAATTATACAGAAGCTCTAAATATTTCAGTCTGTTACTGCTTTGCCGTTGTCTCTTTTGAACCCTCTCTTGAGCTTGCATTGGGGGAGAGAAGAGATGGTTTTTCTCTATCCCTTTGTTTCAGGTATTTGTTTGGTTTGTCACTCATTTGGAGGATTATCACCCATTTGAAAAGTAATCACTCATTTTAATCCCAAAGCTACATAATATAACCTTCATTAGTATTTGTAATCAGAAATATAAACTAATGATTATGAGGATGGAGGGAGTCTTTTGTGCTGAAGTATTAAATTCATGGCACAAAAATTTCCTGAAAGTAGAAATTGTAGGGACCTTATTTCAGATGTAAATCACATATTCTTTGCAATTTTTTGATATGCATTTGCCTGAGAAGCTGTGTGGTTTTGAGTCTTTATAAATTTAAAAGTAGGTTTGTACCAAATGAAAAAGTAGGGTTGTTCAACCACTCTCCAGCTGAGATACAAGGCTGTACTCTGTGTGCTGTATGCCTTCAAACATGGATTACAAGGTGATCACACTTGTTTAGAGCATGATTGCTGTTGGTTGCCATCCCACCACAGTCAATTCTAGCAGTAGTATCTGTGGTTTGGCCATAAATACAGCACACAGTTGTGGAGAAAATGATGTGGAGTTTGTTTTTTGTTTTGTTTCATGTCTTGTTCGTGTGTATCTAAGAAACTGTTCCTTCTCAGTCCCAAGGCAAAGCAAAGTAACAGATAAAGATTTACTGGAATATTTTGAGCACTGCTGATAGAATTTTCTGGCAGTCCATTGAGACAGATATTTGCTATGAGATGTCAAAAACAAGGACACTTACTTAGGGTTCAAGTCTGGGGGCTTTTTCAGAGCCTTAAAGCTGACTTCATAGCTTACTTAGCGACTAGTAAAAACTGAAAGAGCAAATTTAAAATCCGTTCAAAGGCTCAGAAGTCGAGAACAGCTGGCACTTTTTTCTGAATTGTTGCAGTACAAGCTTAATTTGTCCTATGTGCCCTTTTTACCCCCCCTTCTTAGGTCACAGCCTGTAAGAAAGATTCGGCTGCTTGAAGGAATGTGGTTGATTTTTTGTTCAGCTAGTGATGACCAAAGCAGAATGGAAGTGGTTTCTTTCTCTTTGTTGTTCTGTGTCTCCTTTTGGTTAATTAGAGGCTATCACAGCAGAGTTTTGCTCCCATATTGACTGTCCAGGGGCTACAGAGTGATATTTTAAAAAAAATTTCCCATGCTTTTTTTTTTTGCCTGTGCTGACTTTTCCAGTCTTTGCCACATTAAAATTGCTCAGGAGTGTGGTGCAGGACAGCCAAAGCATGTTACAGGCCAGTGGGCCCCCAGCAATGGCACAGATGTGCTTCTTTGCCCCCCACTCTGATGGGGCAGCGCCGAGGAGCTGACTCTGGCCCTTAAAAACCCTTCTCGTTTCAGAGAGATGTGACCACCTGGCATCCAGACGCCTCCCCACCCACGGAAAGTAACTTCCGCCGGATTTAGTACCTTTCCTTGTTGAGTGATTCCCCCTTGGAAACCTCGGGAAAGGTGTTTGTGAGGCGGGGTTAGCAGACACGCTCAGTGGGAGCTCCCTCTCCTGGCCGCGGGCTGGGGCCGGGGCTGTGCCCTGTGCCGGCGGGTCCGCCTGCGGAGCACAACGAGCTGGAATCGGGTGTAACTCAGCGCAGCAGGGCTGGCAGGGGCAGTGCCAAGACTATTGAATCATTAGAGAAACCCCGAGCACCAGGTTCTGCCTTTGCTATACACCAGTAAAAATGCACAGCCACAGGATTTGATTTTCCCTTTCCCGGTGCCTGCTCTTGTGCTTACAACACACTCCCGCAGCTTCCATTCAGCTCGACTTTCTCTGTCCCACATTGCCCAGGCAGTGCCTCGTCTCGTTGCTTTGTGATGAGAAGCATCACGATTTCTGTCTTGTATCCCTTTCTACTTAGAACTAAAGAAAACATCTCTGCCACCTCCCCTCTTCCACACTGGCTATCCAGTCTTGCCTTTCTGGGTTCATTCTGAGCTTTGCACCTGTCATTCTCACAGAGACTTGGTGTCTGTAGAGTGTTCTATGAAACCAAATGGTCTGGGAGCAGACTGAGTTACAGCATCTGTGCTGCTTAACAGGGACTCTCAAGTACAGTAACAGGTACCTGTTAAATTTGTAATGGTTTTGATTCTTGCTGTCTATAACTGCAATCCCTACATTATTTTCAATTATTTGGGAAAGCAAAAGACTTGAGAGATAGCAATGGATTGATTTTGAATATCGTCAAAACAAGTAATTTCCTTACTGATTATCTCTGTTTTAAAATAGAGTGGAGAAAAATAGTTGATGTGAGGGTAGGGATGATAATTTCTGGCAGAAGAATAGAGTGGAATTCTTCTCCAAGTGTAAGTGGAAAAATGGAGCATGTTACTACTTTTGGTGGTCAAGGTAAGTCTGGCCTCAGCTGTTGTGCTGGGCCTTAACCTGTCTGACAGGATAACGGAAGGCTCTCTACCTATTTTGAAAAGCTTCTCTGTGGTTTTGGGCATTGGGTGAGGTGAGTACCAGCTGACATCCTGATGCTGAGAGAATGATATCTCTGGCAAGCAAGATGTGGTAGGGCTACAGTGCTGGACAGTTTTTCTCTGTGGATGGGCTTCTGGAATTATTGTGAAGTATCATGGGGTAATGTAAGGTAGGGTAGCCACAAGAGCCACAAAAACAAGCCACTCTGTGGTTTGATTCTATTTGTTCAGAAAAAGAACTCTGTGGAACTCTGTGGAACTCTGGAGCTCTTTCTTGATGAGTTTGTCATGATACTTGGATGACCTGAAGAAATGACAAGGCATCCTTCAATGCAGTAAAACAACAGATCCTGGATGATACAAGGGGCAGTGCTAAAATAAAGCTGCTCTATCCTACATGATGGTGGGGCTACAAAAGTAGTTTGCTAATCAGATCTGGAAAAAGGCTTCACTCCCTGGTGACAAGTACTGACTGATTAGGGCTTCCTGAGCTTGGGGACTTGGTAAGAAGTAAGTTTCACATGAGAAGAGTGATATGGATGTTTTCATAGCCTCCCTGAGGAAGTCCTGTTTCAAACATGTGACCCACAGCACCATTCACCTGGGAAACAAACTGGAAAGCTGAGGTGTCCTGAGTCAACAGAATGTTGACTCCCACTGATGTCCGGGGTGGCCACCTAAAAACAGAGACTAGACAAAAATAAGACAGTAAAGGTACGTATTTGTTTGAAGGGCCTTGAAGGTACACCCTGGGCAGTCAAAAAGGCTACACCCAAGATGGACCCCAGACAGTTTTGTTAGTTTGGTCCATTTGCATATCAGGGTTAATTCTTCAATTACAACCCCAGTTAATGATATAACTACCCCAAGTTTGCCCTCTTCTTTGGAGGCCTTAGTTTACATATTTTGGGACCTGGGACAATCTAGGTGTCCTTGGAGAGACAACCTAGAGAGAATTTGTTATGTCTAACCAGCATGAGAGAACAGGTCACACGAAACTTCAGAATTACACACTAGGCAGTACAGGATTTGAAAAATATTAAAGTTAAAACTTAAGGCATCACCACTTTTGGCTGTGTGTATAGGGTCCATTTAGAGTGGATCAATTTTATACAAGCATATGGGGTTACCCAGGGGAGATGAAAGTAATCCTTAATGTAAAATGTGAATTGTAAGGTAATGCAGTGGATTGTACAACCAGAGTTGTGCCAAAGACGCAGAAGTGCTCTTGGACCACTGCTCTGAGATGCTGAACTGAGAAAGAGAACCAGAAGAGGATAACAAAGGGCTGGGTAGGAGGGGGAGAAATGTGACTTCAAGCCACTTTTGTTGCTTCTGCTGGGTGGCTCATTTAATTAAAGAAGTCTACCACAGATTGTCTTTTCTCAGCCTAAATGTGGGCATTGCTAGCTAAGATCACTGTGTTGTTGGGCTTGCTCCTATCATGGCAGGAAAAGTAGGATGATGCATGAAAAATAACGGTGGTTCCTCACTTCAGTTGTATGTCTGGGAAAATCATGGCTTCCTGTGGCATTTTCCATTTGTTTGTCTCTTGAGATGCCTCTGTTCAGACATGTGATAGCTGGCAAGAAAAGCCTTATCCAGAATCTCACACTATGTCAGCTTTGCACTAAGGTGGTATTTCGTTTCATCTCTCTGGAAATGGATGGAGGATTGCAGAGAAATGACCACCTAATACAGAGCCACATCATCTGGATACCTGCAACCCCAAAATTAATGTCTTTGTGGGTATCAATTCCTGTTTATTCTTTTCAATCCAGTTGATCTAATTAGTCATCCACTGGTCTTACAACTCTCCACAGCAAAGCCAGCAGGATACGCTTCTAATCTTTCATTTTTTCAGTTTTGCATCCCTCTGCATCACGCCACATACTTGAAGCTAGCAGCTCGAATAGTCTTCAACATGAAGCCAAGTTAACTGTGTGCTGACTCTGGAGGATCTGGTCAGCAGAGCAATGTGGGTCTGGTTAGTGGTGCTCTGTATCCCCATTAGCATTGTGGAGAAAGAACAAAAGAGCAAACTAGGGGATTTAGCCAACCATGGTAATTTGTTTAAGTTGGTGAAAGCTGTTGAGGTTTGTTAGACACTCCAGCAGAAATTAAACATCTTGGCAGTGCAGTGAGAGAAGAAATTTGACATGGATAAAGGTACAATATTGCCTATTGGCAAAAGCAATCTAAGTTTCTCTTCACTTGCCTGGGCTCTGAATTTGCAATCTCCTGTGAAGGCAGAACATTCGGATAGATGTTATCACAGATAGCTTAATGAAGCATACAGCCTCAGTTTTAGAAGGGAACTGAGCTGCTTGTGTGTTTGAACAAACAATACAGTAACACAGAGTGAACTCTAATATATGGATATTCTGATAAGAAGTTGATGGAGAGCACACACTGCAAAATTAATGCTGCGATTGCCTGCTGCTGGGAACCAGAGCTCAGTAGGTCAAAAAGAATTATCTACTTGCAGGGATATTGAAAGCACCCCAGGTTAAATGACATGAGAAATACCTAAAATACTGATCCATCTGTATTCTTCAGAGGCATAAGCTAACTCCTCTTTGAAGCATGGAAGAAAGCATTAAGGACATTGGTATTGTTTTTCAGAGGTTTTTGTTTTTTAATGTCTTTCCTTTCAAGTATTTGTACTGACTGCTGCCAGTGGGACAGAACATCAGAATGGACTCAAGTCTGATCCAACTGGAAAAAAAAGTTATATTTCTGTCTCAAAATTACCGTGATACATAGTATACAGGGCTCTGTACTATCAGTATCAGTATGTACCAGTAAGCTCTCAGGTATTTGGTCATGCCTCCTTTAAAGAAATGCACTGTCATCTTGTTTTATGCTAGATCTATGAAAGTTTGCGCTGAGTTGGACAATATTTCATTCACCAGGAGACAGCTTCAGAAGTCCAAAAACTCACATGCAAGAGGTGAAGTTCTAAAAGAGTCGGGAAAACTTTGCATTTGACAAGACCAGGCTGGTCTTCTCAGGAGCGACGCACAGCAGCGTATATGAAAAGTATTTTGACCTCTAAAGGTGTGGAGCATAAGGATGTACCAGGAAATACAAGGAGAACCAAGGGCAAGCACTACATTTAGAGGTTGTATAATGCTCTTAACATTTACAGTGAGTGGTTTAAACACATAAAAGTAGGAAATACAAACACTTTTAAAATGTAGTTCTCCTCTTACAAATGCACAGGATAGACTATACTGCCTTTTCGTGAAGTGATCAAATGACACTGGCTTTTAAGTATTTTACTTTTTAATTTGCCTTTTCAGTGCCAGGTTACAACCCAAATGCTTTTTCTTGGAGCTGTATAATTTGGGAGCCATTATTGCACCAGATGGCACAATTTTTTTCCTCAATTTGGCAGTCTGGATTTGTTTGGTTGGTTTTTTGCAAGCATTATTGTGCTGGGAAAAGTGTTGTTGTGGCAATCTAATAGTATTATTCTCCTCCTTGTAGGCTATAGCAGTGCAGGAAGAACCAAACTAAATTTCCAGGGAGCACACCTGGTGCCTGGGCATGGCCAGTCCTAGTGCTGCTCCCCATGCATTACGGGGACTGCTGTGTGACCAATTTGCATTGTGGACCCGCGGACATCAAACTGAAGCCAATCATTTCACAAGGGCCCTTGGAGGCTCAAATATTTCCCATCACAGATCTGAGATCTGTTCCTGCAGAGTACCGAGGTGAACATGTCAGGTCTTTTTGCTTTCAGCCTGGAGGTACCAGTGCTGTGCAAGTTTGTGCTGGCTGGGAATTTGAAACACCTTGTACAATTTCTTCAAAGTTTTCCTGCATTCAGTGGTCTGGCTGGGTACTCAGATGGCTTTACCTCAAAGTTTATGCAAAACACTCTAGGGCAGTATTGTGCAAAAAAAATCTCATGCTAGGCAGTTCCCAAAGGGGACAGTGGGATATATTGGCTAGTGAGCATTTTCATTGAGGGACACCACTAATGCCTGTGCTGTGTGGTACAGACCTTCTATCCATCCAGTTCCTGAGACACTAATCTGATGTATTTGGTTGTTATTTAGTTATTTTCTTTGAGGAGAGAAAGCATGAAGAAACTTGTTTTCCCAAAGTCTTTTTATGTGCATTAATCACTTTAATTTGCACATTGCATGCCTTCTTAAAAGCAGCTACATGGTATGTTCCTTAAGCCTAGGCCCTCATTTGTTGAGGAAGCAAATCAAAAACTGACTAGATCCTCAGCTGATGAAAAATTGAATTGGAAGCTAGTCAGTTTTTGCCAGCTAAGGGCTTGACTCCTGCTCCTTAAGAGCCTTCTTCCTTTTTTTTTTTTTTTAGCAATTTTTGTCATGGGAAGCAATTATGGAGTAAAAAATGTAAAGATATCCAAAACTATTTTCATGAGTGACTCTTCCAAAATACAGCTGAAGGAGGAGAAGGAGGCACGGATGGTATTTATATAGGGAAGCAATAAAACTTTGTCATGCAGTTACTGGCTATTTTGCTGTAATAGAGCAAGGACTTTGAAATCTCCTACTGCCATAGAGGAGTTTTGCTCCTCTAGGCAGGAATAGCTGTAGTCTTGTCATAGAGTGAGGGAGACTGTTTTGTCTCAAGCATTCATAGGACAGTCACTGAGTACAGGGTACTCATCGCTGCATTCAAAGCTGCCCCTGCTGCAAGCAGTGCCTAGCCCTTAGTAACTCCCTCCAAGCAATTGAATTCTGAGTGGCTGCTATTGTTTTTCAAAAGAACATTTAATTCTTTGAAAATATAATAGCATCAACCTTTATTGATTTGCGGCCTGTGCTCTGCACTTGCAGCAAACTACTGTTTACAGCGGCCTACGCGGTTAACCCACGGGAGTGGAGGTAAAGAGCCACAGCTGTGTCTCTGAGCATAGAAAGGAGGTAAACATGCATTAACCATGTATTTTCTGCTAAGAGTCTTGGAAGTTTAAAGATGAATGGGCTCCAGTCAGGCAATGTGTTGCAATTACACCTCATTGCCACTGAGTCAGTAAGCCCACCTGCTTGCTACTGTGTGTTGATACAACCCAGCACTGTGCTGTACTTCAGGGCTAGACTGAGCAGATGCTGTAGTTACTTGGCTGGTTCCAGCATCACCTATCTTCCTAGCACTGCCATAGGGCACTGGCTCATCTAGAAAATTTCAAGACACTGATTTCTAGGTTTCATTTCCTTTTTCTATTGTACAACTTGTCATTCAGGCCTGGTACCTCACAAGCTGTCCTAGTGTCCTATGACCAAATGAATGAATTTTCTATTTTCCCCCCTTCCTTTTGCCCTTTGGCTCATAGGGGAAAGAAAAGGCTGGTTTGACAATGGCAGACCTTTGGGGTGAGCTGCTGTGGCCAGTGTAAATGTTTGCCTCCATTACAGATCCTCAGCACAGAGCCAGTCCTGATTATCTTGTGTTTATCATTCCCATTTGTAGAGAGCAAGGAGCCATCCTGCCACAGGTTGTGGAGGCCCCAGAGGAAGGGTCAGGAACACCTCTTGGCCCGGCTGTAGGGGACCAATGATAACGATGGTGGAAGAACCTTGGTTACTTCTGCCTTTTGTGGGGCTCATCTTTCCAGAGAGACCAGTATTCTTCAATTATAAAATCATTCCCCCAAGTAATGTTTCAGGCTGAGTATCTTGCTGCTTATGCCTTGTGCCTTTTCTGCTGATCAGCAGAGGATTTCAGTTTCTGAAGTTTGTCATTCTCACTACAGTTCACTCAAACTATGACCAGCTCTCTTGGCATCATAGTGATGGAACCCAAAGGCAAATCCATGTGGACTGGCCACTAATGCTCACAGAAGTGTGTTCTTGTAACAGAAGTGGCAGTCCAAGGAGGGTCTGAGTCTCACAAGTGGAAGTATGGGTTGCTAAAGAGCACAGTGGTCTTGTGGCCAGGAAACAGTGTTTCTTCATGGTGTGAAACACGTGGTAAGGTGGGGGAAAATATGTATGTGATGCTGCTTACTTGGAGGGGAAATGTTAGCAGAAGGGAGGGATGAGGTGTATGGGGAAACATCTGTGTGAAGTGCAGTGGTAGGAAAGGGTTTGTGTGCGAGGAGATTCGTGAGTCTGATGCGAGCGTGGGAAAGAGGGGGCTTTGCCGGTGGCAGCTT
>NW_008237619.1:11268837-11337517 GCF_000691975.1 Corvus brachyrhynchos | reverse complement strand
TTGGTGTCCGAGGAGATGCGTGAGTCTGATGCGAGCGTGGGAAATAGTGGGCTCTGCAGGTGACAGCTTTGGGTGCTTAATAATTCTTTGGCTTGCATAGGAGGGGAAATGCGGAGAAAAGAATGGTATCATAAGGCTCTTCTGAGGTAATAAATAACCTGTGGTTTCAAGAGATTTATCTATAGCTATGGGTGGGCCATCTGAATGGTTAGAGTGAAGAATGTGCCCACGGGTTCAGTTTCCTTCCCTTTCATTAGTGTCTGGAGTTTTTAAGCAGTGGCCTTGGGTTAAGGCATTTCTGGTGAAGGATCATGAAGAGATTAGATACATTGCCTCCAAACCACACACCCTCCTTCCTTAGCGTTTGACCTGTAGAGCATAGTCTCTAGAGTGTGAGGTTTGCAGAGCTTACAGTTCAGCTGCTATGTCTCTTATAGCGGTTATAAGCATTAGAGAGCAAGTCACTCAGATAGTGTTTGAGTTTCTGAATCTTGTGACAGACTGCAGAGAACTCAAACTTTTTGGCTAAAACCCTTCTGATTTTTCTATCTTGCAGAGATTCTTTGTGCGCTATACTTGGTAGGGTTATGTTCTTCCTCTAGGTCAGCTACACCTCACTGAAATTGGAAAATGGTCTGTCAGTTTGATTTACTTCCTTGTTTAGAGATATCTGTTTTACAGTTAATTATGTCATATCCAGACTACAGTTCAAAAGCCAAGTCTGATGCCAACAGTCTTTAAGGGCTACCTAAGGTCATCCTATCCCTGAAACTGCAGGCTGGAAAGCAAGCAGCAAATTTAATTAATGGTAATAACAAGGTTTGTTTCAATTTCTTTATGAAGGAAGGTCCAGGCATAAGTTGCCTGTAAGGTTTTATTTTTAATTGAAAATAAGCACGTAATCTGTGCCTGTTCAGGTTAAATCCAGTAGCTTGCCAAGGAATGGCTTGTTCTTACAAGGCTGTAGGCATACATGTTTACCTGGCACCGTATTCACAGGCATCTGTGCTGCCTGGTGCTCTGTGATATTTACTGCATTGCAGGTCCCCAAAAAACATCCTGTGAAAGTCAGCTTGTAAGCTGATATTTTTCTGATTTCAGGCTGATAGCTCAGCTAAAAGAAACAGGTTTGCACTGAGAGGGGCTTTGACACTCCATGGTGGTGAGCCAAACTCAGGTGTACTGTTTAAGTACAGCTTACGTGACACTGATAGCTTCTGAGCGGGGACTGCCATGATGACCCTTGTCTGCACCTGTGGCCTTCTCTCCCACTAACTTTTCAGCTTCTTGTTCCAAGTAGGTCTGTGACAAGCCCCTCAGCTTTTACCTGGTGTTGCATGCAGACCTTTTCAAAGCAGCAATAAACTTTTCAAAGGGTGATTATGTGGAAGAATGTGCGAGAGTTTTGCATGAGTATGGCGTAGAAGCACGCAGAGGGAATATGTGACAACCCAGCTGCTAACTGTAAATTGTGTGAAAGCAGGACTACAGTGTGATATTGAGACATTGGTACAGGCACTTGCAAGCCCTTATTTCTAAAGCACCTTGCCCGGCTGGGGGGATAAGGGAGTGATTCAAAGTGAAGGTGAAACAAAACTTACCAGATAATAGAGTGCTTTCTGTTTTACTGATTTCTTTATGCTGAGGAACTGGTACCTTCTGCTTCTGTTTCAGGTATAGTTAGTTATGTAAAATTATAGTTATATTGTAAGTGGTTATTATTGCCGGCAGGGAAGGCAAAGGAGCAGATGCAGGCTTTGTTTGCTCTGATTTTGAATTTAAATTTTGGCAAAGGCAATTTTGTTTCCATGACCGGTCATTTCTTTTCCATCTATTTGTTATAAAACCAAAGTCTGTCAGTACAGAAGTTGAAGGAATGGAGTCAAACCAGTGGATGAAAAGCCAAAGAGGATGAGATGAACTAGATACCAGATATACCATCACATCATAATTGATGGAGGATATTTCCTGCCTTGAGATAGAAATGGATTGTGTTTGTTTGTCGTATAAAGCACTGTCATCTTCTTAAGGCTAAGGCTGGATAAAAAAGTGTGATTTAGTTCTTCTGAGGAAAAACCTTTCTTCTCTAAGTCCCTAGGCTCTGCTCAGGAAGAAGGAGA
This sequence comes from Corvus brachyrhynchos, assembly GCF_000691975.1. Taxonomy (NCBI): domain Eukaryota; kingdom Metazoa; phylum Chordata; class Aves; order Passeriformes; family Corvidae; genus Corvus; species Corvus brachyrhynchos. The sequence continues at coordinate 11,335,397 of NW_008237619.1, read as the reverse complement.
CCAGCAAAAGAGAAGGAGTAGAAAACCATGCCCAAGTTGGATCTGGAGTCAGTGAAAGAGGATAAATTTAGGACCAATTGTGCTGTCACTTGTGTGCACTTCTTTTTAGGTGAGGAACAGGAGTGGGATAAAGAGTTAGTGGAATGAATACACAATGGTTTTAGGACTAGCAGCAAGCTTTTTAGAGCTTTGCTAGAAATGGCCTGTGTTGAATTTTGACCAGCTAAAATGTTATTAAGCTAGATGTCTGTTCATCTGACTGCATCTTGGAAGTATTTAACTATAAGGTGTATTGTGACTTTACTGCTGGTGCGTTCCCACTGGAAAGGTAAGTGGTTCTCCAAGAACATTTCTGTTTATGGTAATGTGCTCTGCACTGTGGGGAGGTAAAGGAAAGGCACATAATTCACAATATGGATTTGGCTCATTAAGCTGCATTTAGACCCACAATGAATTGTCTCAATTTTGTGCTATCTTAAGAGAGTCTTGTAAGAGATTTTTTCCTTGTTCAATCTTCTCATAGGCTTTTTGATGTACAGCTTATGGGCTGCCTAAGATGTGGTTTTTGTACCTATTTTTGCTCTCTCTGTGAATGCTCAGCTGTGTCTGTTTGGTGCTTCAAGTTTATTTCAATTCAAAGTAATGACTTCAGAGGATATTACCTAGGACCACAGGGGGGTTTGTTGTATTTGAATCAATTGACTTCAGTAACCAGAAGGAGAATAAGTGTGGGGCATAGATCCAGTATAAGAATAGGTATATAAGGTAGTTAATTTCTTTTAGGAAATGCACACTGAGAACTTTCTGCTTCTGGTAAAAAGCTATTTCTTTGAAAGCCCCAATTTGAAAAATTCCTGAGAATATGTCCAAAATTAAACAGGATTTACCCTCTTACACTGAACAGCTCAGCAGCCTGTAATAAAACACAATTCAAATTTGTCCTTTAGGAAAATTCTGTAACTTCAACATGTACAGTATGCCCAAGCACTAGCTTAGAACATCTAACCATGATGCTCAGCTGAACATTGCTGTAAATCTGACCCAGACCTGGGTTATCACCTCACAGGCTCTTCTAAGTCTAGAAATAAACTTATTTAATTTGTGTTTGCTGAAACAATTAAAAGGTGAGTTGACTCTGAGGCAGATGCCACATGTCAATGGCAGTTTCTGCAGATGAATAACAAAGCTCTTTAGGAATACTAAAAATAGACATAAACTACAGCTGGGAAGAGTCAATCCCTGGTACCCAATCTATAAATAAGCAAGCTATTGACTAGTATGATAGGTTTATGTCTTTCATGTATTTTAAGCACTTTGGAAAGCAGAGATAACATGATGTGGATGTTAAAATAATGAATTAAGAAGTGAGGACTTCTGACACATGGTTTATGTGACTTGCAGTAGTCACAGCCATAGATTTTTGGAATCTTGCAGAGCAGTGGTACTGTTTTCAACCTTTACCAGTTTCAAAATGTAGTCAAATAAGATGGGTGGGACATTTTAAAATGCAATCCCACCACTAGGTGGGGGGAAATAGTTATCTTGACAGTACTTTAGAGTCCCTCTTATTAGAAAGAAAACAAAAAAAGCTTTACTGGACATGCTTCTTCTATACCCAGTATGCTGCTATTAAGCACAGTTGATCTGACAGTGTGGGTGCCTGCAGACTGAACAGGTCACTTGGACTCTGTATAGGAGACAGAACAATAGACACATCAGCAGTTCATTTTCTCTTTTCCAAAAGTAGATTTCTAAATAGATAGGCAGCTGAATTACATTGTAAAAGTGCTTGTTTTCCCTGTCCTGGACTATAAAGGGATCCTAAGTGGTCCTTCATCTCAGATGGAGGCATCTTCATTGTAGGTGTCAGAAAGTGGATGAAGCAAGCCCCACACCTTTTTTTCACTATTTGCATGTGCTGTCTTTCACAATCTTTCTTTCTGGGAAAGGACTTCTGTCCACTGGACTGAAAGATTAGGAAGGGACCTCATATGCTTTGGTAATCTGAAAGGTTTGGGAGAAGTCTGCTTGCTTTTGTTTCACCATCTGTCTCCTCTAGAACAGAGTGATCTCAGGGGTATGCAGTTTCTTTGCTTGTATCATGGGGATCCCACTGAGGCCAGGGCTCAGGCACACTGCAGGCTGCTTGTTCTGTTTCATCAGTGTCACATATGCTTCAGCTCTCTGGTTATAGCTGAGGGAGACTTAAAGTAATTTCCACACCTACTCCTTTCTCCAAACAGCTTTCACTTTAATTCATGAAAATGTACAAATGCTGGGGGGCCTTAAAGATGGATTTCTAGAGCCAGTGTTCAGTTTTGTAAGACTTATGCCTGTTATGATACTTAAACCAAGGTGAAAATATCCCCTCAGGTAGTTCTTCACCTTTAAACAGCTAATTCTGAAAGACTCAGGGCTCGATTCAGTCCACAGAGAACATTAATAGCAAAATTGTTCTGAGTTTCACAGGCAATGGATAAGGCTCAGGATTGAGTCAACAAATCCAGATGGGTTCCCATATTCAATTTTTCCAGCAAAAGTGCTAGCAATTACAGCTTTGTTGAAAGCTGTTACATTCTAAAAAGCATAAAAATGCTCCCAATCTGCATCTTGCAATGCTGTCCAAGTTGTCTACTTCCTTGATCTTTTTGTTCATGCTAAATTAAAAGGACACAAGTTATTGTGACCTTTCTTCCTACCTTCAGAAGGAGACTTACTTGCAGGTATATTATATCTGTTCGCATGTAACTTCTAAATTTTGCAGAGGCTTCCTGCTTCCTTTCTAACATGTAAAAATGTGGCTTACTTGTAAGCAGTTCATGGTGAGAAAATTTAAGGGGTACATACCTTTGTATTTAGATATTGTTTTGTATTCAGTAATCTTTTTTTTGTCCTTAGAAGTGATTGGTCCTACAAGCTTTTAGTGAACATCAGTTTAATAGCTATGCATGTCCATACGCACACAAAAAATACATAAAAAATGTTGCTTGGCTCTTACCAAAGTGTTGTTCTTTGGGATGAAGAGAACTTCAAAGGATAGCGCACCTGGAAGAATATGTATTTTTTAAAATTAAGGGAATAAATTGCTTTGTTTAGAAGATATTTGTCTCAATTTGTCCTTTTAAAATGAAAAAACTTAAATCTTTAATTTTGCAAATTTCAAACCAAATTAGTTCTGTTTTCTGAGCACTAAAAAAGCCCATGTCTTTTAATCTAAGTGCATTGTATGATTTTGCAAATATTATTTCTTGTCTTGAAGACTGCAATTCTGGGGAAAATAAGTACTGAAGAGAGCAGAAAAAAAGGAAGGAAAAAACCCCCAGCAGGTCTTGCAATATAATGAACAGTCTAATCAGAAAAGCCACATGCAGGTATAATGGGAAAAGGTAGGGTAGTCACTACAGATACAGCAAAAGCAGGGAATATTTCAGTTGCTAAGGCTGATAACCTTGACTTTTATTGCCATTATAACTGATTTTTTTAATACAACATCCGGTTGAGAACCTGAATTTTCTTTTTGTGATTACAAGTCCAGCTGAGAAGCGTGTAGGACCCTTCCCTTTCCTTCTTGAAACACGAGTTCTGGCTGGATACCATGCAGGAGTATTTTTCCATCACTTTTCCATTCTACTAATGTTTAGAAAACCCTCTCTCTTTCACTAGGAAATACATAAGTTCAACAGGAACCGTGAAAGAAATATGCTTCTGTTTCATAATACGAAGGTTAGTTTTCTACCTTAGCTATGATATAATACTACTTTTAAGCTTTCTATCGTCCATCTCCTAGCCAGGATAAAATTGCTCTTTGAGGTATAAATTCCTTTGTTCTGCTAGGAAGGCTCTGAATGAGGAGAGAGAATGGTTTAGGAGCTGAGCTGATAACCAGGAGAGCTACATTCAGTCCCTTGCACTGTCAACCTCAACAAGTCACTCCTTGGCTTGGGATGAGTGATGCTTTCCCTTGCTGTTTGTCTCGCCTCTGTAGATTGTAGAACATATGGTGCACGAATTGTCTTTCCCTTCATGCCAAGGACACCAGGGACCCAGATTGCAGTGTGGCTTCCAAGATAAGCTATAAACAATAACAGGAAATGAGATTTTTGTCTTGTCTCTGTTTTAGGCAGGCCTCATTAAGAATTTCTTTGTGTTCCTCCACTTAACATGTAAAGATAACCAACTGATTCCAATGGGGAGCTACCCACTGAAAAGGTGAAAGAATCAAAGTCTCAAAGTTTCCTTGCCACAAGAAACTCCTCCACACTTACCCCTGCCCTCCTGCTGCTTTTTCTTGCCGAGAGCGAATTTTGACTTTTATGCCAGCAAAGATGGAGATACTTCATGGAGAAGAGAGGAGCCAGCCCGTGGGTGTGGTGAGAGTAAAGAAACGGGATGCATAAAGCAGCATAAATGTCAGTGCCACGGGGAAGATGCTGAGCAGTGTGGGAACACAAATAGAACAGACAGGAGCTTTGTGTAGATGAGAAGGATTTGGGTAAAGCACGTGTGTGTATTATGCTAATTCTGTACAGGGTGAATTAAGAGCTGCAGAGTCTTGTGGATCATTCTGCTACTGGCAACATAGTAATTCTGAAAATTTCCACAGGAAAATACTATCTTTGAATAAGAAACTGAGATTACCTTTTGAGGAAAAACAACCTGAAAAATATAAAGTTATATCAGTGTTTTGAAGGGAAATGATGCGTTTCATTTAGCTTTTTCTTAAGATGCTTTTGTTTATTCCTTGAATAAGAATGAATAAAAAATATATAAAACACAATTCTGTTTTAAATTGAAATGAAACAAAAGTAATTGTTTTACATCAAACCACGAGAGTAAGCATGAAAGGGGATTTTTCATTTCTTGGCTTAACAGTTGTGAATAAAGGGAGGGGATTTCAGCTCATTTTTAACTATAACTAAGTTGTACAGTGCTGTTTAGGCACATGCAATGTTTCTTGACAGTTAAGATAAAAATGTTTTGTTGGGAATGAATAGTTGCAGTGTTACACACTTCTGAATCACTTCTTGGGTAATTGCGGCTTATATGATCTCTCTCCTGCTGGATTTGGAGGCATAAACAAGGTGCAGCGGGACCACCATGTAAACAGCACTGATAGGACACTGGGAAATGGGTGGCCTCGAAGCTGTAAAGAAACCCTTCTGCTTTGTCATCTGACCATACCTGCAGGGCCAGTTGTTGGTATAAAAGAGGTGGCAGCTCCCCAGGGTAAAGAGGCTGCTGTGGGCAGTAAGAGAGCTGCCTGCCTGGCCTGTGCCAAAGCCCTGCCCTAGAGGTGTGAGCCCTGGGGAGCTGTGGCTGGCCCCTCCTCAGATCATAGCCTCTGCCACCCTGCCATCGGTCATGCAGCTGGGGCTTCGTGGCCCACAGCTCTTCAGCCCAGGTTCTTATCTTCCACCATGGTGAGAGCAGCTTGTCCCTGCTGTCTCATCTTTTGGCATCCACATGGACTCAGTGTATGTGGACAACAAGCCTTGAGCTGCTTCTGCTTGGCTGCGCAACAAACGCTCTGAGTCTGCTTCTCACTGCATCAGGCAGTGCTGAAGCATTCATCACCTGCAGCTGCTGATCAAAGAAGAAGGAGATCTTACTGTGAAAATGCTTCTCTACAGATTAAACTGTGCACTGAGTCAAGCTGATTTTTAGCAGGCTGCCACAAATCTATGCATGTTCTTCTCTCTTTAAAACAGGATCTTCAGCTTTCCTTATAAGATAAAAAAACAGAAGAAGGACAAGCCGACAGTAAAAGTAATTCCTTATATGTGTATACTGTTTGCATAAAATACATTCCAGCAATGTTTGCTGTGTCAGCTAGAGTATAGAATTGTTTTTTGAGCTCTGGAAGAGAGTGTTAGCCTAGATGTGTAATGGTTGAAGCAATGGCTCAATTTTTGGTGCACGTCTAACATCAGAATGAATGTCTTTGAGATGTCAGAAAAGAAGCTAATTATGGACATGAGGTTTGAACTGCTACCCTGTTTTGACAAATGGCATGTGTAACTGGAAGCAGAAGACTAACCCATGCACTCTAATCTTGTTAGAAAAAAGGGGCATCTGTCATCAAGTAAATCTCTCCTCTTGCCAAGTGGTTGTTGAAATGAGACTTTTATACTCTAGTATTTGCTGTGCACTGTCTGGAAATAATAATCCAAAGCAAAATGTGTTATTGTCCTGGCATTTTATACATACAGGAAGTATCAGGGAATATATATACTTATATACATAAGTATCAGGGAAAAGAAATTAGAATTGAAAAAGTAGAGCAGCATTTGAAACTCATGATATATTACTTTGATCTTCTGGTGGTCAGGAACAAAGGCCATGTCTCTTAATGTTAAAAACTATCTGGTGTGTACTTGACTAGGAGCCTTTTCACTGGCATCCATACTTCCCTGGCAGTAACAGTAATTTATTTTCTCTCTCAACCAACCCTAGATTGATGCAACAGGCAGTTTATAGACTTTGAGTGGCAGGAAAAAACCATCCTTAAAGTGACATATAAAATTGAAGACTTAGCCTTACTTTTGATCATTTCAATCCACTAATTTCTTCAAAGCTTTGTGTTTGCTGTAATTTTATTTCTTGTCTCTTGTGGTAAGGTCTGATTTGTCTGGTATTTCTTGTTCCTTCTCTTCACACTATGTTTTGGATGTGAGTTAAGCTTGAATCCCTTCTACTTCAAGCTTCTCTCCCTGATGCTCTAGTTAATTCTGTATTAAGCTGAAGCTTGTCCACTTAAAGAAGCCCCTTTTGGAATTGAATGCAACAAGTGCTTTGGATGTTGCAGTCACTTTGTTTGTCAGTGCTTTCTAGAAGATGGCTTAAGCTGAAGCAGAGTACTAGTTAATTTCATATATTTGTTATTGTTCTTGGTTGCATGAAGTTGCCACATGGGGATCTGAGCCTTATTGCATCTTCTCAATATTCAGGAGTAGTTGTGAGAGAGTCCTCAGTCTGATCTATGAATTTAAAGACTGTCTTGAGGTGGTATTTTTGCGATATATCATACCTTCTGGTCAAAAGCACTAGGAAGGAATGGGCTTTTGATGATGTTCCACTGAAATCTAACAGGAAAATTTCTGACTCAAAATTTTTTTTCAGTGGGGGAAAAAAGAGTATTTGTGGCAGTTCTTATGGAATGGCTACTTTTCTCATACTTGTTTGCTTTTCATACAAATTATACATATAATGCTGCTTCTATCTCTGGTTGTATTTATAAGAATGGCCTTTTAAAAACACTGAATACTGACCCAAAAGTCAGGTCTTAGAAGTGTGCCCAGGAACTCAATTTGCAGTTGTTTTTAGGGTGGTGTGATTTTTTGTGGTGGTGGTGTTGTTTTAAATTTTCCCCCCTATCCCTCATGGCTGTAACAAAGGGGTTTGGGGCAGTAGATTCCCATCCTTGTTAATTTATTTCTGTCCCTCTGTGCTTTAGCAGAAAACCTCTGGTAAATCATACCACAGCAATTTGAAATATTACCTTTCCCTTGCTTTTCATCATGCTGTCAGAACACTGAATTTCATGGGCATGTAACAGCCCTGGCAGATACTTGTGTCTCGGCTGTCCCAGCTTGGTATATGAGTCTGGCCTATTAATTTGTGTTGTAACGAAAACAGGCCTGTACTGCTTCACTGGGCCGAGAGCTGGAGTGCCAACCAGACAGATGCACCATTCTTAACTGGTATAAAATTGGTGGGATTACAGCAAAAATGGAACAGGTCAACTCTGTTGCTCCTCTCTTGGACTTGGAAGGGTTGAGCAGGCTGAAAGTGAAAACACTGTCAGGTGCTGGGCAGAGTTGGCTTGAATATTTGTGCAGTTTCATGTCAAGAGTAAAATTTTTTGCTCCAGTGTTTGTGTTTCAAAACCTTCACTTTTAATCTGACTAAGGGCTAGAGACTTAAGACAGAATCTTGGAAAAGGTTCGTTCCAAAGTGGAAAAAAAACTACTTAAAAGCAAATAAATATGACACCCCCTGCCCCCCAAGTCTTACTCATGCATTTTCTGATCCTGCTATAAGGCAGAAGACAGTTTGAATAATGTTAACTTTAACTTGTATCATTGTCTATGTATCCCATTTTTCCACAATACTTAAACTAATATCGCTTAAGACTAACCTTAGTTCACTCTGTACTGCCCCCCTGGTCCAAATTCTTTCTGACTTTAGGGAACCAAGGATTTATTTGTTACCTATACTGCAGTATTAAAGTATTCTGTCCTTCCCCACCAAATAAAGATTTAGGGTTTTTTTTCTGATAAGTCTGTAATTTTGTGGTCTTCTGTCATGTTCATATTTCTCTGGAAGTCAGAGGAGCATCTCTGGTGATTGGGGCTCAGAGCCTTTAAAGTTGTTTCTGGGATCTCTGTTCTATAGCTATCTCTGAAGGCTTGAACATGCCCAGATATCCTTTAAGTGTATGCCAAACTTTCGTCAGCCTCAAAAAAGATGCAGAGGTGGATAAAAGAGCTGTTTAACTCGATTTGTTCTGGGAGTCCTGAGGCAGCACTACTTTTTGTAGTCTCAGCTTGCATAAACCTAAAGCCACCAGGAACTACTGAGTGGTTTTGGCATGAATGAAGGAGAGAAAACATGTTTAAATTTACAATTGGCTGGTTGTATCCTCAGCCCTAGGCTTGTTCTTCACCAAGTCAAACATGAAGAACAGAACAAAGGGCTATTGATAGTCCGTGCTCTGCTGGTTTCTCCTGCTGCTGCTTTTTTTGTTTCCATTAACAATTGTAGGAGAGTTCCTTTCAGCTTCTCTGACCACCTCAGAATGGTTTCCTTAGAGATGTTTCAATAATGCAACGACTGCTTTTTGCATACAGAGAATGTTTTATTTTGCTTAATATTTAATATTTATTTAAATATTTTAACTATTTTACTGATTCTATCTGTTCTTCCTTCCCTCTGTAGGATTTCTCAAAGAAAGTAGCAAGCATAGCACTTATTTGGTGAGACTGAACCCAATGTCTGCTTCAGGGATGTGCTCACATGCTCAGTCTTGCATCTGGCTGTACTGAGATAGATGGGTTCACGTTTCATGTAGCTGGCACACACTGCAACTGCTCTTCCAAAAACCCTTGCAAACCATCCTTCCTCTGGGTATTGTGTATGTAGCTTCAAAAACAAATAACCTTGGTACAGCACATGGGCTGCTGCAGCGTTCACTGCTTTTATACAGACAAAGCAATTTACACGTGGCTGGAGTCTGAGACAGGTGCCCAACAGCAGCAGTGACCAGCTTTCAGCCATTCTCTTTAGAGGGCTGGGTTTACCTTTGGCTCACACCTGGCGGTGTGGGTGTCTCTGTCCTTCCCAGCTCACCTGCAAGACCATACTGTCTTGCAGGGAGTTATCTGAGGAGACCTTGCCTTTTGGGACAAGTATTCCTGCAGCACAGAAGTGTCTCGGCCTTTTCCTTTGATGAGAGTTTTAACAGGCACATCCTAATCTCTTAGAGGCAAGAGGGGAAGGCACATTGGGGGCTGGATACAAACAGGACATTGGGGCTCAATCCAGCCACAAGCTGGTTTGGAGAGCATGAGAGGAGCTAAGCACCCCTTTCTGCCCTGTGCTTTGAGCAGAGCTTGTGAGAAGGCTTGAGCTCACACTGTATTTATTTCTTCTCTTCCTTCCTTCTGGCTCATCTGTTCTCTAACACCACACTGCCTCACACAGAAAGCCAGATTGATCTGTGAAGCACAGGGACTCTGGCGAGGGCTGAGCAGCAAACACTAAGAAAGGAACTCAGGGTTTGGCTGGAAGATTTGTTTATATGTTTGCTTTTGCCTTGGGCAAAGCACATTGTGAAAAGAAATGGATCTAAAAATAAGACGGGAGTTTATATGAAATGGAAATAACTAAAAAGGGGGTGACAGGAAAAGCAGCAGAAAATATATAGGGCAGCAGCACTAGCTTGAAACAGAAGGTGTGGTAAATGAAGGTTGGAAAACTAAGGTGAAAGCAATCGAGTCCCCTCTTCCTACATCCTCTTACATGTAGTTCTACACAAGGCTCACCTTGTGTTCACACAAAACACAGCCTGTTCTTGTGGGGTTTTGTGTAGGTGTGAAGATCCACCCTCAGAGCTGCTTGCCACTTAGCTAGCTCTGCTTGAGGGAAGGGACAGTTGCCAGGAGAGAGCTAGGGACAGATAAAAAACTAATAGTGGGCTGCAGACATACTTGCATCATGCCAGCACCAGCAGAGGACAAACTCAGCTCCTGTATGAGAAAATGAGATTGCTCCTCAGAAGATTGAAGATATGCTGGTCTCCAGTATAAGCCAGAAGTTTGGCAAAGGGAAAGTACCAATTTAGTACTGTAACCTTGTGCTGGGTTTTTTTGACACCATTAAAATATCTAAACCCCATTTTAATAGTGGAAAAATATCTGACATTTTAGATAAGATTATAAAAAGTTTCAATGAATATCTGCTGCATCTGGGAGGCTAGGAGGGGCTGACCTTAAGATTTCAAGAGTCTGGAATGAGGAATCTGCTGACAGGGCTTTAAAGTAAGTCACAGAAGAGCAGGCTGTTCTGTGAACCTGAGATAGACTGTCAAAGGAAAACACCCTGGCCTACTCACTGGAAATGTTCAGAATAAAAAGACTGAAAAATCACTGTGCAGTTGAGGAGCCCATTCACCTCCTTCATGGAAAGTTAAGCAGGAAAGTCAGAAATGTGGGGGTCTTCTTTAGCTAAATCTGTATTTCATGACAGACCTATTTTATAGGTACATGCTGTGGGCTGGTTTAGAGTTACCAGGAGGCTGCTGTTCTTTCTGGCATTGTATGGTGGTAAGAATCTCACTCCGTATATGTGAGTGCATATAAAACGTGTCTGTAGCTATTTATATAAAATGAGGAGGAGGATGAAACAGTGGTTATTTCTGAAAACTCCTCTAAAACAAATCATCCATGCTTCTGTCTAGATAGTGTGTATATGTCTGTCTAATACACAATTTATTTCAAAAATAAATTTATTTCTTCAGAAATAGCTGTCATTCTAAAAACACTGCCCTGCTTGAGGATGGAGCTGATGTCTTTTTTTGGAGCCACCATTTATCAATGTTTTGGTTGTAATTTGGTTATGTCATCTGAGACACGATGTTCAGTTACTGAAAGGATAGAGAAGGAGAGGTACTTCAGTGATGCAAGGAATTTTGTTATATACTTGGTAATATTTGTTTGAATTTTTTCATAAGCAACATAGTAGAACTTGCTGTTAAGTAATGCTTAACAGCTTCTGCAAGCTTCCTTTAAGTCATGGATTTCCATTTGGCTTGTCACCTCAGAAACAAAAATGAAAGAAAAAGTGGTTAGCTACCCTTGCCAGAGGCAATCTGCATGTTTAGTCGGTGCAACAATGATGTAATGAAAAAAAGTCAGTTTATAATATTTTTGTGACTTTTTTTTCCCTTTTGAATTTTAAAGCTAAAAAAAATCATTCACATAGATAAAAACTAAGGGATCAGCTTTGAAAAAAACTCCCTTACTGCAAGTTTTGGTGTTCCCTTCTGCATCAGCTCATGCTCCAACTGAGTATTAGACACTACTGAATCAGGACAGTTTTATGACTAATTCACATGGAACCCCTGCATACAGCAGGGGTTCTGCTGTTCTGCATACAGCATTCACTGTCTTTTTGGGAGTGCAATGAACTAAAGCACAAAACAACGGAGAATCAACTCCACTGTCAGTCTCAAGCAGTCCAACTAATTTTGTCTTTCTTCCTAATGTTACACATTTATTCATCACATTTTTTTTCAATTCAGGAAATAAGTCTATTCTGTGATGTGGATGTACCTACAAAATTGTTGGAAAAAATACATAAAACTGGTATGTGGATGGACTGCAGTAAGTTCTTGCATTACAGATTAGAGGTCTCTCCTCATCAGATATTTTCTGGACATGACGGAGGCTCAATGTACATTTAAAGAATCCACTAAATAGTAGGTAAGCAAGTGATAATTTACACTAATTGAAATTCATATGTAGTACCTAGGAGATTTTTAATTAGATCTATTTATATATAAAGAAATAATAAAGACAAGAGCATGGCAGACTGTAGCATTTTCCAAGACTCAGGAATGACTTGGAATGAAGACTTTTGCTCTGTTCTTAGGTCTAACACTTACTAGTAGTTTGACAACAGATGTGGCTCTCAGTTTCTGTGTCAGTTTACTCACTACATGATGATATGTAAGATTTATCAATACCTAGTTGCTGGGGTTATCATAAAGTCTTTAAAAATGTTGATTATGCAGCCAGACACTCAGGTAGGAAAGGCTATCTAAATGTTAGGTTTTTATAGCTTGAGGTAGTGAAACTCAAGGTTATTGACCCTTGGAAATGACAAAATTCAGAAAAAAGAAGGTGTTTGCGCTTGGGAACAGAAAAAAATGCCGAACTTTCTATACAACTGAAAATGTTTTTTTCCATTTGAAAAAAAATGTTCGGACATTTTATTTATTTATTTAAAACATGTACCAGTTTCTCTGGGACTTTATCTCCAGGGATTTTCCATGCTACTGCCAAGAATTGAAGAATGACTGTTGCCCCTCGGTATAGAGAGTGGATTTGGTAAACCATGATCCTGACGCGTTGAGCAAGGATTCTTTGGGCTCCTAAAAAACCCTTGTGTTCCCAGCATACAATTGCTTTGGAGCAGTGCAATGATATCTGCTTCCCTTTGGCTCGGGGACCCCAAGGCTTTCCCAATCTGAAACTGTGGGCTTTCAAAGTGCACTGCTCCTAGACAATGACAGAACACATGGGCTGTCCTGGGGCCAGGCCACACAGCTCGTGCATGGTCTGCAGATCCAGGTGTACGGATGCTTGGAGGAGTCACCATTTTTACCTTCTGGCCCCATGGCAGGGGCAGCAGGAGCCCTGAGAAACCAGACTGAAATCACAGCTGTCAGCACTTCTGCTCTCCTTGATAGAGCAAATCCCTCTGCCATCCTAATGCTGCATGGTCTGTCTCCTGTTGAAGTCTTGGGACATTCTCAGCTTACAGGAGTTTTGTGGGAGCTTGTTGGAAATCTCAAGGAGTGTCCTGAGGGTTTGTTTGCCCTGGAAGAAGGAACTGGGCCCAGAATCACGACAAGCTCTTGGGAACTGTGACCCTTCTATCTTGACTTTTTGTCTGAGGTGAATCATGCTTTTCTTTGTTAGGAGAGATGTGTCAAGCTGTAAAGAGAGTTTTGGGATGGTGCAGCTTCGAGTCATTGTGCAAATCTCTGTTAGACCGACTTCTAGACAGTTCTGCCAGCAGTGTCCAGCTCAGCAGGCCCTTAGCATTTGTGTCTCCATGCTGAATTGTTGCAGAGTGTTGCTAGAGAACAGTTTCCTAGAGCTCCTGAATTTCAGTGCTCATTAATTCTCTGTGCATTTGTGTTGAAGTAGGAAGCCCCTGCCTTTAGTTCATAAGCCTTACAAATGCTTCCCTTGCTTGGAGATGCTTTGGGTGAAAAATACCCAGGTGACTCAGACAACAGTCCTAGAAGTCTATTGTACCAGAACTCACAGCAACTCATAGCAAACCCATTTGGTCCTAACAAAATTCTTTGATTTACGGTACTCTGCTAAACAATCGATAACAGAAGGATGTGAAGAAAAACACTGACTGACTTGAATAGCAAATGAGAGAACAACAAGCTTATCTTAGCATTGATTACATAAATAAACATGGAGGAGAGGTCTATGTGCCTCTGGCAATCAGCTGAAATGACTATTTCAAGTAAGACCTCTCTGCTCAGTAGAAAGCATCTTATTTACACTGATGCTTGTTGTCTGGCTTAGAAGGGAGAGGGAATTGTTTCCTGATCTGAGCTGGGCAAGCACAGATGGAATTTCCAGCCTTGCATATGGTATCCCACCTTCTCCTCTGTTATAAACATATATTATAATATTGGCTTCTCGCAAAGTATTAAGGTAGATATTATATAATGTTAGAAATGCTTTTTGCTGTGTGGATGTAGTTTTCTCTCGTTTTAGCAAGAATGTTAGCAAGTGTGAGCAAGTAAGATAACCTCCAAGCGAGCAGAAGATGAGGCCCAAGGAGCTGCTAATCAACACGGGGGGCAAAGAGGCCCAAAGCTGCAATCAGCCCTGACTGTCAGGAGAATTAAGAGATCCACCCTACCATCGACTCTTACCTAGCAGGCCCAACCCCAAGAATCAAAAGAAATAAAACCACAAGGCAGAAGACTATGCATGCTCTAAAAAGGCAGAACCAAGGAGTGGCCATGCAGAACAGCTCCAGGAAAAGTTTTAATATGAATAGAGAACAGACAGTAAAAATGGTATAAAAAAGACTCACCTCGAGCATCAGGTGTGCTCTTGGCAGAGTGCCAAGGCACCCGGCCATTACCTCTTTGCTTTATTTTATGTGTCTCTTATTGTCTTTATATTAAACTCTTTAAATTCTCACAGGAGAGTGAACCTCGTTTTTCACATCCTCTGTGAAAGGGATAAGGGTTGTGAAGATTGCTATAGAAATACTATTGACATCCTTATTGTTCCAGCCTTTGGCTACTTTTCCTGTTATTCTCCAGTTGGTGATCACAGAGGCCATTTCCATGTGAAAAGTAACTTGGTTTTATTGCTGGATATGTGGTATTGAGATGATCTAGACTGAGAGGCCTAGAACCTGATGTCCTCTCCCTACAGTTGTTCCAGGCTGAACACCTTCAAAACTAGATTTTCCTCTCAGGATTTACCTCAGTTCTAATGGATACCAGCAGAGGAAGCAAGAAGGGAAGTTAAATGAGATTTTTGTTACCTGAAGTGCAGCTTAGGAAAGCACCCAGAGATTTTTGTTACCTGAAGTGCAGCTTAGGAAAGCACCCAGAGGAAAGCACCCAGAGGAGTTTAGGAAGCACAGGAAAAGCTGAGTGATTGGCATTTGAGTTCATCCAGAGAGTGATTGTGTAGGGAGGCCAGTTTTGAGCCTTAAGTTGAATCTAGGTCTTCCAGTGAGGTCCAAAAGTATTGGCCTGGATAGATGTTCATTGGCTGGCCTAAAGCACTCCCTTCATGTTGAACAGTTTGACAGCTGTTTTCACAACTCCCTGTTGCTACTCCTCTACAGATGGTATGGTCATACCACTGACATGGGAGTAGTACAGGCTTCTTGGTTTTTAGCCATATATGAGTTCCTTGGCTATTAGCAGAAGTCTTCATGATTTCAGATGCAGATTAGATAGTGTCAATTGTTACAAAGGATTCTTTTGCATTACTAGCAGTAGTTCAAGTTTTTTAAAAGTCTAATTCATTCATAATCAGTATGCAGCACGCTTGGATACATTCTGTGTTTTCCTCATCATATCACATATGGGAT
Source organism: Corvus brachyrhynchos (assembly GCF_000691975.1). Taxonomy (NCBI): domain Eukaryota; kingdom Metazoa; phylum Chordata; class Aves; order Passeriformes; family Corvidae; genus Corvus; species Corvus brachyrhynchos. The sequence goes on along the minus strand of NW_008237619.1, from coordinate 11,320,028 downwards.
CTACTGTTGTTTCAGTGGAAAACTCCCCTGCTGAAGAGTTAACAAAAAGCAAAACTGTGCTTTTGGTGACACAAGGACCATTTGTGGTTGTGTCGTTAAGGAGAATTTTGCTTACACTCATCTTAGCAAGTAAAGTTAGTAGAGAATTTTTTCTGGTGTAATAATGGCTTTGTAGAGACCCTGATGAAAGGACTGTGCAATTCTGCATCCTAGAGAAGCACAGGAGACCCAAATAGTCACTGTGCCTCCCCTAGCAAGGCTGAACTTCACTAGCTGTTTCTAGCAATGGAGTATGCCCACAGCCAACTGTTCGGGTGCCTGGACTTTCTTCTTGAAACCTTTTAATTCAAAATGAGTTAGACAAGTGTTTTCAGAATTAAAACCAAAGTGATTTAACAGATAATTTTGTAACCTGTGAGTTTAAATTGCAGGAATAAGTCCATTAGCTAAGCTGAAAGTTAATAGAGCATTTGTCTTAGACCAAAGAATTTGGCCTACAGTAAGGAGGGACATTCCTTTGCCTGTCTGGAAGGGGTTTATAACAGGATTACAGTTAGCTCTGTAACTCTAGCTGATTTGATCCGAGGCCAGGAAAGAGAGATGGAGCAGCTCACATAAAAATGCAATCTCATAAAATATTATTTCACTCTTGGCTGTTCTTTTGCCTTCTTGTCTTACCTAGCTGTGTGTGGAGGATCACTGACTCCACTCTGACTATACCAGCTTGTATTTGGAGTTTTGGAAGAAGGACATATGAATCTTGTGCAGTACTGGTTGCCTGACCCCCCAGGAGCAGAAGCAGAAAGGCAGTAATTCATACAGTGCTGAATAAATCCACGAGAGAACTTGGCAGAGAAAAGGAGCTAAAGGTTAGTTCATCTGAACAATCTCAAATTAACACATGCCACCTGCCTGCTCCTGGTCCCCCCTCCCCCAGTCAGATTTGAATCAGCTCTTCTGAAGCCTATAAGTGCTTTCCAGTAACCCACTTTATCAAGAGCAAAAATAATTCCTATGGGAATAAACTGCTAAAGCAACCATGATTTTTGCCAGTCAAAACTACTGGGCCAAATTCTGCAAGTCCTCCATCTGTATTCTGTTCAATTACTGCTGGCATCAAAGCAAATAATTTTGCTTGAGTAAAAGGATAGTGATGGCTGGCTGCTGGACTGAGTGAGTGTGTCTGGATCTGTTTACTACTTGACTGTGAGAGGACCAGCAACACTTCTCTGTCACATCAATGAGCAAGGAGCCATGACTTGTGTTTGCCAAGTGAAAAAATCACACCAAATGAATAGACAGAAGGACCCAAAATCACAGCTGAGCTGACAGACAAGAATTAGAGAAATAAACAGGACTGCATGACTTGTTTGTAAGATTTACATTTTAAGAAGAGGGTCTGGCAGTGTTTTTAAGAATGTTAGGAGACTTGGAAGGACATGTGTTTTTGTCTGTGTTCACCGTACTCTAGAAAGCTCCCACCAGTCTTTTTCCTCCTTTAGTGCTGCCTGTGAGGATGGCTCTGAGGGTAAGAAGAGCAAGCCCCAGATGGCAGCAGGTTGGTGGGGACAGCCTGGCAGAAAAGGAGCTTTCGTGGAGCCCTGAGAAGCAGCCTTACTTACTCCAGCAGAAGTACAGGGTAGGGCTTCTTTTGTTTGGAACAGTGAGGGTAGGTAGGGACAGTCCATGGGAAATTTAATCTGAAATAATAGAAGAGAGAGGGGGGAAAAACAGCAGCATAAGGCTGCAAACGTTAGTAAACTGTAGTAATGCCCTACTCCAAGTGTCTTTATCTGACGGTGGGCTTAGATTACAGCAGGACAGACTTCCCATCCCTCCTTTGATGCTGTTCTCTATATGAAGGGAGTTTGGATTCCCCAAAGGATCTTAGTATACTTAGTAGCTTTTTCAACTTTGTAAGGAAGAAGTTGTAACTTAGTTGATTTATTAAATATATGCTTTGAATGCTAGAATTGCAAACTTCCTAGGTTTCTAGGGTGTCCTTTCTTATTTTGTTTACTGAGCTTTCTAAGGGATGAGCTAATTATGTTACAGCCAGTTCAAAGCAGCAGCATGTATGCCCTGTGCAGCTCTTAAACATTTGCTAAAAGGTATAACAGGTGGCTAGGTGGCAGGTGGTCATAAATAATCTTTTACTGTATTAAGTTAGGATTCAAACACACAGATAAATTGTCCTCTGACTTCTTTCTGTCTTCTTCTGTGAAGATGGTGTCTGTGGGTTTTTCTGAGGGCAGTGCTTGGTGGGCTTCGTGACATTGTGCTGAACACTGAAGCAAGCAAGATAATTTCCACAATTGTTATCTGAATGAAAATGAGGTTTTGTTGGACCTTCCGCCAACCACCTTTTGTTCATTGTGGCTTCCCTATTCTGTATTTTCCCCTCCATGAGCCCCATTTCACCAGCCCACAACTTTGTCATAGGTGTGAATGTCAAGTGGCTTTAAAAATGAATCAGAACACAATTTCTGTAACCCTTAGGCATCCGATTCTCTCCATCTCTGTACTTGCCCTCTAAAATGCTCTCTGTAATTACTTGGTATGGGCTAAATTGGACTAATTACTAACAAATAAGTGTAAAGTGAATTACTGGAACTTACTCAGTTCCTCAGCCAGATTTCAGACTTCTCACATATTTTTCCTTACTTATAACAGCTAATATGTTTAGTACCTCATCCCACACCATATTAGCATCAATGCCAAGATTTGTGGGGGTTTCCAAAAGTACTCATTTGTCATTTGGTCTCAAATTAGACCAGAATGCAAACTTAATAAAAACAAGTTTTATTCCATTTTCCAGGAAATTAGTCTTTGTAATTTATTTAATTTTCAAGCCTTTAATGATATTTTATATTAAAGGTTATGTTATCTACAAATATTATATTAAATTATAAAAACACAATAAAAATTTAAAGGTAAATATTATTTTAAAATTTAAATATGAAATGCAAATATAGACAGATGAAACAATTAAACCTTTCAGGATTTCTTCAGGATTTACTATTCATATTGTCAACCCAGTAGTTTGCCAAGGTAAGCATGAATTTGCAAAATGTTTTGGTCTACCTGAGACTACTTCTTTTAATTTCAGCAAAATCTCAACCATAAGTGTCATCTTCAGTTGTACGAGCAGAATCCTTTACTGAAGTGAAATAATATAATGATGTGGCTTCAAGGAGCTGTTTTGGTTTATTCAATGAGCATGGATTTACTCCAAAAGGCTCTGGAGGCTCAGAGAGCTCGAACCCCATTTTTCCATCTAATTAGCAGTGGCCAGTATGATAGATACACCCCTCATCACACAATGTAGTTACAGCTGGATAGCTATGAACCCCATGTAGTCATTAATTCCCAGAGAATACAAGCAGAGATGTAGGGTTGAATGGGGCCCGTGTTTGTTCAGAGACTTCCTTGCTGCCTAGTGATTTACATTTTCAAGTAGTTTAGTGTGCACTTGGTGAGTATGCTGTTTCTTGCTGTATTTGGTGCCCTGTTTAGTCACTTGCTGGAGGTTTGTTCTGTCACTTACGAACGGGTTTAAGAGTGAGTGTGGCACTCAGAGTGCAGTTGGGATTGGGTAAAATTTAGGAATGTGCATGGCCTTGGGAGTTGGCTTGGGGGAGGGATCATGGCCCTGAGAGTACATTAGAGGAAGCCTTTGTATCTGGGCCAGAAAGTGGGCATGGAGTGCTAATGGAGCTTTATGAATCCCTCTGGAAGATTATGTGATCTTGGGACAAGTATCGGGGTGGTGGGCATGGTCTTTGGAAAAAGTGCAGGGTTTGATGCATTTGTCTAGCTCTCTGCGTATGTTGGGACTGACATATACTGCTCTGCTGGAAGGTCTTTTTTGACCTTTCATTTGATATTTCCATGGCAACTTGCTCCCACTGGAGAGCAGTCCTCACATAGTTCTTGTGGTGTGCTGGGTAGAAGAGAAGTGAGGCTAGGCAGCCATTGCACTTCTGATTTCTAACCCAAGATTCACTGTGAACGCTTTAATGGGACCTTTTGAATACATTTGTCATCACACATTCCATACAAAATCAGAGAGCAATATTAACTGTTCATACATTGAGAATAACTATATTTATATATAGCATGAGTACATATAATTATACTAGTGCAATACATGGAGTTGGTGTTGCTGCATGCAACTGTGAACTCATCTGGGAGGTCTCATGTACAGAAAATAGCTGGAGAAGTGCTGGTGAAAGGGAAACTAAGCTAAAGGATAAAAGTGCCTGGAAAAAAGCATTGTTTGTGCTTAGAAAACAAGTATGTTTGTGGAGCAGCACTAAGTACTGCTGGTAGGAACATCCCCAAATGTTCTCCCAAGGACATGACCACAGACCGATATTTACATAGAATGAAATCTGTGCTCCTTTTTCTCCAAGTGTATAAACTGCAGAGGTTTTAGTTTTGGTGCTGACTTCCAGTATTGTACAGCACCTATAACTTCTGTATGCACAGCAGCTCAGCTCCAAAAAGGAAGGTTAGTTTTGTTTAAGAGAGGTATCCAGAAATGGAAGCCATCCCCTCCTCTCCCTGGGGTGCAGTTTTGAAAAGAATGAAGTGTAACTGTCAGAAGACCGACAGCTTTGTTCCGAGTGCTCGGGAAGTAATGGTGATCCTAGGCATTATTCCTCTCCTCCACATACTGGTGTGTTCTGCAGAGGGAATGCACTGTGGCAGAGATGATAGTCTGGGCAGCTCTTCCCAAGAAACTCAGAGTATCAGCTCGTGCTGCAGGAATCAGCCTTCTAAGAGAAACTGGAAAATGACATGAGCACCAAGGTCCACACCTATAATTTCATTTTGCTCCTTTTTTCCTCCTGTCATTCACTTTTCTGATTTTTTTTTTTTTTTGTTTTTTTTTTTTTTTGTTTTTTTTTTTTTTTGTTTTTTTTTTTTTTTGTTTTTTTTTTTTTTTGTTTTTTTTTTTTTTTGTTTTTTTTTTTTTTTGTTTTTTTTTTTTTTTGTTTTTTTTTTTTTTTGTTTTTTTTTTTTTTTGTTTTTTTTTTTTTTTTTTTTTGGTCTTTTCATTCTCTGCCTCCCACACTCCCACTACTGTGCTTCCCTGTTGTTCCCTCTCCATTTCTTCTTTTCATGGCAGGACCAATCCATCTCCCCTCTTTTTACTCCTTGCAATTATTTTCCTCTTAAAAGATATTGCTACCTGCTGTGCCTTGAACACTAGCTTTTTAGAAAAAACCAAACTTGCCTCCAACAGCAAATTCCTTGAAAAGTCTCCTAGGTATGGTTTTTTTGTCTCTTTTTCACTTAATTTTTGGCAAAATCTCTCTTCTTTAGCATGTTAGTCAACAGAACTATTAGCTACCTTGGTTACTCTTCTAAGCCTTGTCACCTCTGCATAGCCCTGCTACGTAGCAACAAAAAAATCCCAGGGTATTTTTCTACAGACTTTCTGCTGCACCTCTCTCTCCCCATATGAGAATGCTTATAGTGAATTATCCCTCCCCAAAATTAGAATTATTTGGCTCTGAAAAGCTAGTAACAATGCTGCAAACAAGGCAGATCAGATACAGAACTTCTCTTCAGGAAAATGCTGTGAACAAGCAGCAGCAAAAACAGCGGCAGTAACCTGAGTTACTCAGTAACCTCAGAGTGCATGGGTCACTTCACAAAAAGTTAAAGGTGTCCTCTGGTTTGGCTTTCCCCTGTTGTGTAATTGTGAATTTCTTGTGCTTTAATCTAAGTCTATACAAAATGGTTTTTTCCCTGTTTGTTATTGTGCACATCATGTGTGCATAATCACATGTGCACCTTCAGCAGCAGGTGTGGTCTGTGGATTTGAGGCTGTATCACCACTGTAAATAGCAGGCATCAGCGGTCTTATGGTATTAACTGTACAAACCCAGGAGTAAGACTTCTTTATAGAAATCACTTGTACTCATTTGTCTTGAATGCTGTTCTTGTTTCCAAACCCCCAAAATTTTATGTATCCTCACACCTATAACACATTTAGCAGTAAGATAAGGTTCCAACAAAAAGGTGAGATACATTGTCAGAAAGCTTGACAGACTGATAAATGAGGTTACTAGAAGATTAAATCTATATAGATTAGAAAATGGTAAATAAGAGGTGAAATAACAAGTATTCAAGGCAAAAAGGGAAAGACTGTATCTGAAACTGGCTTGGGCATCTTCATAAAATGTCATGATCCCATGCAGCTTGTTGCCATAAGGCATCAGTGACATTAAAAGACGTTATATATGACTTCCAGGTGTCACAGTTACAGGAGAGAAAATAAGTGATTTCTTAAGGCACAGGAACTCTCCTTACATTAAGTTGGAAGCCCACCACTGAGATGAATCTTTCATTAGGCAAGTTATGCTGTAGCTGCTTTCAACAGAATTTCTTACTTGTTTTGGTCAGAGGAATCAGCTCTGTCTGAGAATAAATTCTAAGCTCATCAGACTGCAGGTGCAACGTAGTTGGGAATTCCTATCTTCCTATTGGACTGGAAATTTGAGTCTCACCACGTGTACAGTGACTGTGGTGTGAGTTTCACTGCTGGTGACTTCTATGTTAAGGCAGAAAAGAAAGTGGTGAAAATGAGCCTCATTTCATTGAGTTTATGTACTATTGTTCATTTTTCAGATTCTGGTTTTGGCAAAAAAAGGGAGATGGAGTAGTGGTCACTGTAGAAGATTTATACGTAGAAGATTTAAATTCTGGTGACAAAGAACTATGTCTTTCCTGTCCATTATCTGTTAGTACCTCCTACACGAAGGCATTTCCTGTTCAAATCCTGTTGTGGCTGAAGTTCTCTGAAATAAGTCTTATTTTGGCCAGTTTTAATTTAACTACTTCTCTGCTTACTACATTTTGAATGTTGTACATAAAGAGCCCCACGGAAGCACAGAATGGCACTTTGTGCCCAACAGACTACTGACAAGATCACACATCAAAGGAATTTTATTAATGGAAATGGGAATAAGGTACCCCAATCCCAATGGCTGTGTATGCCAGTGGTTACTCTCCCTGGTACCTTTAGAAGCATCTCTAGGAGAGTTACCACACATCCCTTCTGTGGGGTGGAGCTTGTCCAAAGTTTTATGCTTTCTCCTGGCTCTGGGGAGCCCTGGCTGGTAGTACAGCATGCTTGGGCTGGCTGAGGGAAAGCACGGGAGATGTGTTCTCTCCTGCAGAACATAACCATCACCACGAGCCACCTCGTGAATCCTGCTTTTGAATAGGGGCTCTGTTAGGCAGCCACAGGGAAGTCCACGGTCTTCACAAACACATTTTAAGAGTTTGCAAATATATTTATGTAATTCTAGACTGTCATCTGAAGTCCTGAGAGCTCTTAAATGGTTTTTGAGATGGAAAATCCCCCCCAGCTGTAGTTCTATTAAAACCTGTAGCTGCAACCACAAAGCTTCTTCCAAGGTTTTCTGAGTGATAGCTGTATCTTATGGCTCTAGTTTAAAAGACTGAATTTACACATTTTTGTAACTTTCATTCACTACAAGTAGTCACAATAGGGAGGAATCAACCAGTTTGAGTTTGAAGAGTGAAGTTTACCCCAGGTATTTTTCTCCAACTGGATGATTTTTCATTTTAGAAGTTAAATCTGAGCCCATATGCCTTAGAGGAAGCTTTTTATAATCATATAATGAACTGTATCCAGTAAATAATTACCACTTCACTTTTTTCTAGCATAATAAAAATCTTGAAATGGAGATCTGCAATATTTTGCCAAATTAGTTGCTTAACTCACTTGGTATTATTACAAAAGGTCCTTCTGAGCAAAGAAGGTCTCCCTCATGAGAGATACTGATGCTAGAAGGCCTTAATAAATCAAACCTGAACCAGACAGCACCTCATGAAAAGCACCCCAAGGACAGTACCAGGTGAATTGGCAACTCATAGCATGGCAATTCTTGTTCAGGGTTTATTTATAGGCAGGTATTTTGACCCTGGAGGTTGGTTGGAGCCCTGACAGTCATTTTCTTCTCACATTGCACAGAGAGGCACTGGGCAATTATCACTTGAGGGGTTTTGTGTGAGTCAGTGTTGTTCCACTGGGAAATACCAGAGTAACTTGCTAAGGGCTTCAGAGCAGTGGGCATGTCAGAGCTGACAACACAGCGGATGTTAGAGAGCAGAGGGTGGGAAACAAGTAGGTATTTTCCCCACTGAGAAGCCTATAAAAACCTTGTCTGGAAGATGTCTTCACTCGTGTGCATTCATGTTCTTATGCACTCTTACCATCACTCTTTTCAACACCAATCTTTCAGAGATACTCCAAGTCTTAGTGCTTAGTCTTATAACAATAATGGTTCTTGAGAAAACTGTAGCCTCAGAGTGCAACCAAAAGGCTCAGAAACCCAGAGGGATCAAAAGAGTTATCAGATTTGTTTCAGGTGTTACAGTTTCTAAATAGCTTTTGAGGTGTTTTTTTTCTGTAATTTTTAAGGACTTAATGTAAGAAATATTTAATATGATACATAATAATCAGCCCAAATCGAGTTAAAGAAAATGCACAAAAATGAACAGTAAACCATTAGGAGAGCAGGACACGAGCTTGTATTTTTGGAGTCCTTTTCTTGTGCCTTGGTGACAGGACCAGCCACTTCCTTTGCATAACAAACGTAATAATTTCTATATAATAAGAGGTCTAGATCCTCTTATTCCAAGCCACACAGATGGAAAGGAAAACCAAAACTTTTCCAGGAAGGAGCCTGCTGTGCAACCCCATTTTTCTGTTGCTCCTTTTGAGGATCTGAGTAGAGGCTATATGCTGGCCTTGAACCAGAATATGCTCTGCAAATATCTCAAATGAGCCTCACGAAGTTAAAAGGTTCATTTAAATTGCAATTCCATACTTCGTTTTGGGATAGTTATTTACTGTTTCATACAACAGTAAATGAGAGGGAAGGTAAACCATTACATAACAGTAGAATATTTTTTAAATCTTCTGTGCAGTGTCTGTAGGAGTTGTCTTGGTAGGTCTCTTCCCTTCTCAGATCTTCTAACCAAACTAAAAGTTGTGGGTAGATAGATAGCAAGAGGTGGTAAAAGACAGAAATAGCTCTCAGCATGAGAAAGGGCCATCATGGCCATGCACACCCACAGGCAGTAAGGGCAGTCAGAGGTGCCCTTGGAACAGGCCAGGTATCACTGCAGGAAGGCCCTTAGAATTCCTGCTCCCTGGGACGTGCAACAGTGATGCTGCTGATCACAGAACCCTCTATAGAGAGTTTTATGATGCTGTACAAATCACAGCCAGCTAAACTTTGTGTTCTGAATTACACTGACAAGAATTTGCTGACTAGTAATTTCAGATGTTTTCAGTTTGTTCGTTCCCACATCTTTGCTAGCAGAAGAGTATGGTTGAGGGCTTCCAGGTTTATGGCGCTTCTTTTAAGCTTCTGTTTCCCAGAGTGATGAGAAGCTTTGCACACATGCAGTGCAGAGATGAAAACTCAAGGGAGCTGCTATAAGACTATGATTTATGAAGGGCTTAATGGCAGCTACCTCATACAACTTTCTCCTGAAATGACTCCTTGTCACCCCTTTTCTATTTTTACCCTCTATCTTTTCCCTCACCTTTTCCTGTACTCGCTTGCCATAGAATTTGAATTAGCATCTTCTGTAGAAAATCTCAATAGTTTGGGTTAAGTAATCAATTAATTTTAAATTTAGAATATAAGGTTTAGCTTTCCAAAATGCATGCACTGCATTTTTCCACAGGAATGAGGGAAGAAAATATCTGTGTTTGCTAAATTAACATGTCTTACTTCTCATATCATGCACCAGTATTTGGCAAAACAGCATCACTGATGTACACAGGTACCCAGTCTTCCTCCATTTTCTTCTTCCCATGAAGGGTCTTGAGCAATCTGTTAAAATAGGTGATCTGCTGATGAAAACCTCCAGCATAAAGCAAAGCACAAAAGGTAGTCAGAAGTTATGCAAAAAACCAAGCCAAAACAAAACTAAAAATCTCCAAAAATCAAGGAATATCCTTAACTAGGTAGGGACTAGGTATTGAATGATGCATTAGCAGTTTCCAGGAAAGCTGATGGCCATTGTAAACCTTTAAGTTTCCAGTTCCTTAATTATAAATAGGTAGTGAAAAGAATACAGCAGCAGCTATGTAAAGGTATTGCCCAGGGAGAATTACTGCTTTTGTGTAAAAAAGCCAGCATGCCCAAAGGGGTGGGGAATTGCCCAGTCTGCCTCTGTTGAAGTGACTTACACAGGCTGGGGGTTTGTCCACTGTGCTCTCTGCTGCCTTCTCCCTGTGGCAAAGATCCAAACAGAGTGCATCTCTTAAGTCTCTGTGGAAACTCAGTGGTGTGGGACAGGAAAGAAATGGTTGATTTGTTTCAAGTATTGATGCACACTGGTCTGCCCATTTGTATTTGGAGAGTCCTTTCTGGCAAAGCGGTGCACAGGTATTACAGAAGGAGTCAAAGAAAATCGATGTTCATATTATAGGCTGCAATCCAGCCAAGGTTGAGTAAGAAGGGAAATGGGGACCTTGAGTCCTCTGCTCTCTACCTCACTTGGAGAAGAAATGTTGGGCAGCCAGGAGCTGGGAGAACATCAGTCCAACCACAGCCCCAAATCTTCTGATGTACCTTAGACCCTAACCCTAATTTTTTTGTGGGTTTTTAAAGTATGTTTTGCTGTTTTGTAGGTCTTTCCTAAGGATGTTGGAAAGACCAAGACTATGGTTCTTACTTGCCTCCAACACAAAAGCAGCACTCTGGTTCTTCACCTTGCACTTTCCTTTTGTGCTTGCATGTATGAAAAGAAGGTTTAATCATGTTTTCCATTCTTTTTTTTGAGAGCCTTAGAGGAAAGTGCTAGGGAGAAACAGTGCTATTACAGATAAGCTTCCATATTATCCACAGCTAGAGTTGACAAAGATAGCACACAAGTGGGACCACAGCAAGGACTGGGGTAAGGAACAGTCAGGGAAAGACAGGGAAGTTCCTGGGGTTTAATGTCAGAGTAGGAAGAGATATCGCGAGCCCCAATCACCAATAGTAATTAACTCTCAAGAACTGTACAAGGATCTCTACAGATCTTGCAAGGTATAGCAATCAAGGAGTAATTGTTAAGTAGGATGATTCACTCTTAAAAATTATTAATCATTCTATGAATTTTGATGAGGATGAACAGATACAAAGTGTTAATTGTTATGTGATGGTTATTATATTCTCAGGTTGTGATAGTTCTAATTAAAAAAAAAAATTATATTCACTTTATCAAGATTCATTCCAGGATATGATACTATTAAGTATGAGCATAGGCATTAAGATTCTGCCTGCAAAAAGCATGTTAAATAGTTCTGGTCCTGGATGAATTTGATCTGTCAAAGTTGATGGTATTTATCTGAGAGCATTTACCATAGAAATGCTTTCATAGGGGATCTGGTTTTGTAGCCTACAGATACTCTGGTGATGCTGAAGGGAACAGAAGTGTTTCTGTTGTCTATAATATGTGGATCTGGGGCCTTGAGATCAGCAATTCAAAGTTAATGAACACAGTTTATATAATGCCATATTTCAGTGATATCTTGTTGTCAACATTTCTTTCTACCTGTAAAGCTATTCTTACAAAGTTTGTAGCAACAGCTATTTTTCCCTAGTCTTGTTGATAGTGAGAACTTCGGTAAGGAAGCATAATTCCCTATAACAGAGGTTAGTAGCCTGCCTTGGTCTGTTCTCTAGTGTAACACATACAGTCATCCTTCCTTTCCCTGCCTCAGCAATAGCACTACTTAAAAACCTGTCCTGGATAGTAAAAGCTAAACCGGTTTCCCCACGCAGGACTGAACTCTGGCAAAATGTGAGCCGTGGGAGAAAAATTCTGTCTAAAGTCTTGACCAAAGCAGGGAACTGTAAAGACTGGCTTTTAGAGTAATGTAATCTTATTTCTGTGGTGCAGTTTGGAAGTGCTGTAGTTCCAGGAGTATCACTAAGAGGTGTTATGTAGGATGAAAAGCCCATAGGTTGGCAACAGTGCAGGCTCCATCTATGTGGTAATATGAGAGGAACTTGATTCCAGAAGCACCTCTGCCTGTACCTGTAGTCTACCTCAAGGTCCTCAAATGCCATCTTTTCTCTCTCTGAGCAGAGAGCTCTTCCATTTCTGCCTCTGATAATGTGGGGATCACCTGAGCATGGTATGAACTTTGTTCTATAATTACTCAAACTTTTGAAGAGATATTGTCTGAGGTGTGAGCTTTACAGCTGAAATACGGTGTAGAAAGCTTGGAATTCGGCTATTCCAAAGCAATCTGAGTCATGAGTTAGCAATAGTGTCAGCTCTAGCTAACTCGCCCTTAGGTTCTCAGATTTGTGCTGTCATCTTGGGACCTGTTTCAGCAGTATCCATCTGCATTACAATCAAGCAAACAAACTTGCCATTTGATTCAGGTTTTTAGTAACTTTATTAAAATCCAAAGCCTGCTGTTAGTAGCATGTATCAGTTTTAAGATGGTAAGATGTTTATATGTACATAGTTTTCTAGGGCAGGGAGTTCCCAAGAGTTTGTGAAATACAGATTCCATTCCAGACATGGATTGTTCTTATTCAGAGAAAAGCAATGGAAAAAGCAAACCAATTGTTTCAGGTTTGTCTCACGTGAGTTGAAACTGAAGTAACTTCACAGATGTCATTGGTAGGATAAGGCATCTCCAGGATAAGATTGAAGAGAGTTGCATTCACTGAGCTACATTGAATTACTCCTCATCATCCCTTGGTGAGAATATTCACACATCTTTGTGAACTGAGCTAATAGTGCAATACTGTGTGTAAAAATAGAAGTCTCAAGGATCATCTGAATATGGTGCTGATCAGTAGATAGCCTGAAGTATGAAATCAGTTTGTGTATAGATTATATAGGTATGAAAAACTAACTTATACAGCACCTTCTTAAAACCAGCACTCAATGTAGAATGCTCTGATCTTCATGAGAATGGAGGTCTGCACTCTTCCAGCTCTGTGGGAGGTTGTCTTCACTACACTCTGTAAACCTATCAGTCATTCCCTGTTAAAGGCCATCCTGGTCAGGACAGCAAGGGTGAGATGATATCTACATTCAGTTGTAAATAAATATTAGCAAACATTTCAGAAAAATCCAGACTAATAGAGTACAACCATAAAATGAAGAAGTCTGCAGACATTCAAACAGTGATGAATAGATTCTGTTGAGTTTGTTTTTGTTCCAAGACTTTATTGCCACTTAATAAATAAGAAACAAAAGCAGGTAGTAAGGTTTTCTTCCTTGTTATCTGCAGCACTGATGATGATTCCAGATAGTTGGCCTTAGATGCTTGGATTATCTGCGTTTGGCAGCCCGTCTTTCATCTATTCTCCTCATAGCAGTCTGCACCCATTGCTGATTAGCACCTACGCAGATCCTGATACCTTTTGCAGTGATAAACCTATAGGAAAAAGGAAAGCAAACCAGGTGGGTGTTAAATTCCGTTGCTAAACCCGGATCTGCTGGTTTTGGTTTTGATGTAGAACATGAGGAAAAATATGGTAAAACAATATCAAATGCTGGAGTTTGTAGGTTTTAGTTGGAATAACAACAGTTAGAAACATTATTTCCCTCTTTATGGCAGACATGGTCATGTACACATTTGCTGATGTTAAGATAACCGAGCATACCTGCTATTCTGGGATTTTATTTTAAATCATGAGGAACATTAGTCTCCCAGAAGCAGAGCCCAGATTTGATAAAGACACATGCTTGTGAGCTCAAACAACCAAACACAGCTCCTAGCAGGACTCAGAGCTACCCCACATCCTTTTCACGTGGACTTTCCCCTTGACTCAGTTCATGCACGGGGCCTCTGACTGCTCCACCCTTGCTGAGATGCTTGCCCACTCACTGGGCACAAAGATGTGACTGGTCAGTGAGCTTCCTGCCATTATTCATGAGCAGCACACATCTCCCAACTTTCTGAGGTCCCCTCCTCTCCCCTCACTCCCTTGGCTGCCAGCTGACTCCTTGATGGAAGAACTGGAAGGGTGACCTGAACTAGCCCGATTTAGTGAGTTGGGCCATGACTTGAATTCTGATGCCCGTTCCCTATGTGATGATACTGTTGCTTGCATAGATAAGTGTGGAGGTGAAGGGTGCATTGGGTACTTACATGATGGCATCTATTGGTACTTGTTGCTTTTCATAGCTTATGAGATTTCGGATGTTCAGTTGCCTTGGAGACAGAGTTGCACAACTGTATCTGCGCATGGACTGACTACTAGCGCTTCCTAGAAAGGAAAAATAGATAAATGAAAAAGGAATAAATATTTTATGGATATTTAGCCATAATTGCTTAATAAACTAAGAATTCCAAAAGATTTCTGATTGTGCTTAGACCATGAGTGTCCCATGATATACAGCCACAATACCAGTTATACCAGAGAGCTTCAGATATTTTCTGTAATGCATCTCACCATCACTAAAGTGTTGTCTATCTCTAGGGAGTCACTGCTTCCACAGCAAAAAAGCTGTTTGATATCATTCATAATTAGGTCTGCATCATCTGCAAGTAAGTACCCATGTGGAGGTAGTGTTTAGAACTGGAACATTATTGGGTGGATTTCCACATATCATTTGAAAATGGATCAGTAATTCCTCCTACTTTCCAAGTGAAGAAAAGGAAAGCAAGGCTACTTCTCTCACATTCAAAAGTAGCATTAACAAACATTGTTGACAGAAAGGGAGAGATATCTGCCAGAAGAATCAGTGCTTATATCCTTTGGCTATGACTGATTTCATAGGCAGTGGAGTCCTACTTAATCCTTGCTTTCCTCCAAGATTTTGATACAATTCAGAGAAATGTACTGGTCATTAAAAAAGAGGATCACAATATTGGTATAAAATTTTCTAGGCACTCGTTTTCTTACATGGTGATAACTTAAAATGGGAGCTCATTTAGGTGAGATGAAGTATAGGCATACATTAGTTAAGCCTCCACTTGCTAGTTTCTGGTTTTGTCTCATTCATGAAAGACAGGCTTGGGAAAGCATGTGGGGGACAAACAGAACTCTGCTGTACTCTGTGGTTTATTTATAAAGAATTCATAGAGCTACTGGCTTAAGAAAAGTCCGAGAGCTGTTCTGGTGCACCTTGTTAAATATGAAACCTGCTGCACATAGTCTCACTCTGTGTGAGCTGTTCTTTGTTTGAAATAATTGGAATAGCTGAGACAAACACACATCAGTCTTGGAGAAGTTGTGGGATAGCCAGTGCACAGGTACTGGCAGAGCTGCTAATTCCTGAGATTTTGTTTACCTGAAGCAATAGCTCTCCTGCTCTTGCTTTAGTCATGAGTATCACAATGTAGTATTTTATATGATTCATTTCACATTTCTTCCTGCCTCAGACTGGTTTTCAAAATGTGGCATTAAAAGAGCTCAAAGACAGCCAAGCAATCCTTACTAGTCCTGGAAATATTTCCTCTGCTACTACACAGTCTTTGGGGAATGGATGCAGAGAATAGCAGCAGAGCTTCTCTAAGCCTGGGAACAAACCCCAACTGCTCTGCACCTATAGCTACCCTTTTTTCCCAGGTGTATTTGGTTTCTTTATCATTCTTTCTAGCTCTTTTTCCTTTCTCTTGTAGACAATCTCGGTGTGCTTTTTCAGACTTGGTGATACTTATGACCAATTACACAGCCTGGAGAATGACACTGGCAACTGGCAGTGTGTGATACGGAGCCACTGCTGCCAGGATGAAGAGCAGCGTCACCGATCCAAATTGGGGAATGTAGTGGGATGGAGTTGGAGAGGCAGTGGGTCAGCATAAAGGCTGTGCAGCTTCATAGTCTTGTAAATGCTTAGCAGGTCTCAGTTGGGTTTTGGTGTGGTTTTGTGAGGATACCTTTTCTCTGTGTTTCTGAGTGCATTTTTGTGGGTTTGCATATGGCCTGCGTATCAGTGCTTTGTGTGAAATCTAATTGTGATGAGGTGCTGTGTGCTAATGGGTCTATGTTCGTGTTTCTCCACGATACATGGAGCCTAGTTCAAAAGTCAGTGAGCTAAACACCACTATAGACAAACTTATTTAAAGCATGGCCAATAAACATGGCTCATCCCAGTGCTCACAACTGGTCTCAAGGATGTTCGATTGCATGACTCAGTGAAAAGAGAGAAGGTATTGTATAAATCTGTTACTCTCCTTCTTAGTTATGGTTCATAATTTCCCTGTCTGCTCTGTTTGCTTGTTGAGAAACAAGCAAATGAACAATATGGGATACAGAACTGGAAGAACTTTTTGAAATGGGGACATTAGAGGGATGAAGACTATATATATATAGTTGGAGAAAGACAAAAAACAAACAATACAAAAGAATTCATATAAAAGTAATCTATCTGGAAAAAGAGAGAATGTACATCTTATTCAAGAAATATTTTTCATGAGATGTTATTAACCTATAGTACAGCCAGGTATATGGCATCAGTGAGACTAAAAGACATTGTGCCTTCAAGATTTTATGATTTTGAGAGAGAGAATATTGCACAGAAACCCTTTAAAGTGCTCCCAGGCACAGAATCTCTCCCTGCATTAAAGCAGAAACCAACCACTGTCTGGCAGGACATCAGATGAAATCCCCCATGAAGCTGCCATTCTTGCAGTTTTCATCTGGATTTCTTGTGAGCTATATCTTATAAATCAGCTCTTTGAATGCTGCTCACGAGACCACAGGTGCAATGTGGAGCTATTCCTCTCAAGTTGCAAACTTACCTTTAACTGTGTGCACAGTGAAGATGCCAAGCCAGAAGAGGAGCAGGATTGCTGCAGTGTGGAGCTTCATTGCTGTGGCTTCTGGGTCAAGGCAGAGCAGAAATTGTCTATGGTCAGCCCCCTTCCACAGGGTTTATATACTCATTCAGGGGTGAGTTAGTGTCTTCACGTTCATGGTATCATGGAGGGCCTGACTATAAGTGGAA
This sequence comes from Corvus brachyrhynchos, assembly GCF_000691975.1. Lineage (NCBI taxonomy): Eukaryota > Metazoa > Chordata > Aves > Passeriformes > Corvidae > Corvus > Corvus brachyrhynchos. The sequence continues at coordinate 11,303,057 of NW_008237619.1, read as the reverse complement.
AATTTGAGTGGCAGTACTTTTTCTGGTGACAGAGAACCGCCTCCTTTCCCCCACCAGTCCTTCACTAGCCCTCCTCAGAAGGCTTTTCCTGCTCAAACCCAGTGTGGTTGCACACGCTGCTGTGCTGTGAGTTGGGTTTATTTCGAGCTGCAAAAAGTGAGAGCTCTTGTGCTGTAGTGGAAATCTGTAAGAAGTGTTCCTGTTGTTTCACACTTCAATTTTGAGACCTTTAGCTAAGCCACAATGCAGAGACACAGAGTGACATTCAGAATTACTTTGCTGACCAGTGGACCACTGGAAAGGGGAACTGTGAGCTAAAGGATGATGGAAACAGGAACACCTTGGCTCTTTCCAGAGTGGGTGTGGATGGCTGGTCATGTTAGCACATAGCTGTGGAGGGGTATCACTGCTATTTCCTATGAGCTGTGGAGGTTGTCAGAACTCTTGTGTTTGTTCTGTGATTTGATACAGTCAAAGCTGATATCACTGTGCTGGGAGAAGCTTGAACACATCTTGAGAAGATTGAACACATCTTGAGGAGATTGAACACATCTTTGCATACAGATCCAGATCCACTGTGTCTCCTGCCAGTCTGGCATGACTGAAATACAAGGGTTTCAATTCAAGGTTGAAATTCAAGGGTCTGCCCTTTTTTTGCAGACTGTGCCAACCCTATCACCCAGCTTTAGGGTGTCCTTTCTATGGAATGTGGTCTAAGTTACTGGATAATATTGCTACAAGCCAATGGTTTTGGTCCTGCAAATATTTGTCAGGCCAGCTGTGGACCTCCAGACTGCACATGAAGCAGCGCTTGAGCTGGCATCTTCTTCCAGAGCCTCATAGCAGACATCCCCTTGTGCGTCCTCTGGAGGCCAGGTCGGAAAGCCCAGGCTTTGCTGAGCCCACAGAGACCCAGCTGGTCCTGGTGTGAACAGGTAAACATCAGGCTGCCTGATGCCTGTGCTTGTGACAGTGGCATAGAACAGCTGGCAGTTCAAGGACTGGAGAAATCATGATTGTCCTCGTTTTGGCTGAGATAATTTTTTTAGTAGGTGCTACTGTTTTGCATTTTGGATTTAGCATGAGAATAATGTTGATAACACAGACATTTCAGTTGTTGCTAAGTAAACATTACCCTGAACCAGGGACTTGCTCTCTGGGGTTACACCACATCAGCAACTACGAGATTTCCCCTGCTCTTACCTCCAGGCCTCTCCTAAGCTGGTTACTCCCAGTTTTCCGAATTCTTGATAACACCAAGGTAAATTCCTTTGCATGGGTAATGTAGCATGTGGAAGTCAATTTCCTAAGATCCTCAGGCAAATTAAGATTGAACCTTGAACTGCACTCACATTCGTGAGTCCCTAGGCTGTAATGGATGGTCTGTAAGCTCAGGATGAGTCTGTAGGTCTTGTGAGTAGACTATGTGCCATGTGGTTTAGTTCTGTATACACACACATTCTTTGTTCTTTCATCTTGCATATGCTGTGCAAGCCAGGGAAACCCAGGGAACAGCAACGGCAAGTAGAAACTGCTGTAACTGAATTCCTGCTAAACCCACTTGCACCACTAAGGAAGGTGCAATGAAACGAAGCCAAAGCTTCAACCCCAGCCCCTAAAGGACGCCTGATATCACACAGGGAAATAACTGTGCTGACCTCAACAGCATTACTGAGAAATCTAAGTTAAGTTTGTGCCCAAGCAGTGTAGCAAATTCACGTCTTGCTTGACACTGGCTGAAATCACGTCTTGAAATGAGATATTCCAACTTTTTGCTACCTGTCAGCTATGAGATGCAGGATAGCAACTGTGTCATTGACGGTAAAGAGAAATTTTCTAGGCATTAAGAGGTAAGTTGCTCCCCCACTTTTGCCCGCTGGTGCAGTATGTACATATATCATCTACAGTTTTCAAAGGAAGGGTCACCAGCTGTACTGAGCATGAGCCAACTCTGAAAGCTCAGTCCTTCCCATAGAACCTTCTGCAGGTGTTAAGATTCTTCTGAGGTGTTGCTGGGAAGCCTGTTGCTGCTTCTGTTTTCCACCCTTCTTTAGGTGGGATGGAAAAATTGCCCTGTGGCAAGTTTTTCCTCTTCTTTGTACTTCTCATTTTGTGTGGCCTCCTGGGCTGTGGTTCTGTGTATCTGGCTTATGTCCAGTAAAGTCTGTGTTTTTGAGAAGAGTTTGGTGGGCTGCAGTTCCACAGCCTTTTTCTGTGGATATTTGGAGATGTCTGATGTTGTATAAGGCTCATTTTTCATGTACTCCAGCATGGACACCAGTGAGCACTTCCTCTGCACTGATGCACAACCTGATCAGTGTAAGGTGCACATAGAGGAGATATAGAGCTTCTGTAAAGTGTGAGCTGGGGGGCTCGAGTCTCTGCTGTGCTGCAGATGGGTTTTGGAGACCCATGCTGCGGGAGGCTTCTGTTCCTTGGACCATGCAGGGGATGTGGAGTCCTTAGTACCACACAGAGTCCTCAGTTCATACAGAAGGGAGTTTGAAGTCCCTTATTTTTGTCATATAAAAAGGATTTTCAAGTCCCTCTTAGTGTTTGAACGGAAGAGAAACAAACCTAGCATAGATAAGGGGATGCCCTTGGCTGAGGCTGTGCAAAATCAGGATAAATTGTTTGATACAGTAGAATTTTGCAATAATGTTGTACCAGCAGGTTTGGCCAGCTATAACTTGGTCTGCTTGCTCAGCAGGACAGTGGCCATCACAAATGTTTAATGACACACTTGCAGTTAGTGCATTCATTGACCAGGCAGCCCCTGACATCAGGAGATATTTTAAGAAGCATATGCCAGTCAGGCAGGAACAAACTTCTGTGGGCTGTTGGTCTCAGCACAGCTCATATATATTAAACCAAGAAGAGGCTTGCCACCCACCATGAGACAGGACCCTATTCCCTAGAGAGCCAAGAAGAACATCTGTAAGCAGATAGACTGTTACTTAATCCAAGGGATTTTGAAGCATTCCATTAGACTAAGAAAGTAAACCTTTGTTTGCCTTCGTCTGGAAAAGACAGCAACTGTCTTGGACACATCTTCTCCAAGGCTTTGCCAGATCCCTGACCATTTTTTCATGAATGTTGGGGGTTGATTTAAAGGGTATGAAATCACCATGTAAACTGGGTTTTGAGGATGATTTGTTATTAGCAAGTAGTGATGAGAATGCTTTTATATTAAACACTACATATTTGTGTGTTGCCCGAGTGAAAAGGGGACACCATGCATCTCCATCCAAATTTCAGCTGAGTCAGAAGAAAGTTAAATATTTAGGCTTTATTTTGGGAAAATGGCAACAGATAATGGATCTGGAAAGAACAGAGGTCAGAATTAACTTCCCATGTGCAGTCACAAAAAAAAAAAAAAAAAAAAAGGCAGGTATGAGGTTTTCTCCAGATGGGATTTTGTTGGTCATGGATTCCTATGTTAAGGGATTCAACTAAGTTTCTGACTGAAGCAATGTACAAAGAAATGGAGGCTGTTGTATGGTGCCCAGAGAAAGAACAAACTATGAAGCTAGAAAAGGAGCTTGGTATAGAGAGTGGATTTGGTAAACCATGATCCTGACGCATTGAGCAAGGGTTCTTTGGGCTCCTAAAAAAAACCTGTGTTCCCAGCATACAATTGCTTTGGAGCAGTGCAATGATATCTGCTTCCCTTTGGCTCGGGGACCCCAAGGCTTTCCCAATCTGAAACTGTGGGCTTTCAAAGTGCACTGCTCCTAGACAATGACAGAACACATGGGCTGTCCTGGGGCCAGGCCACACAGCTCGTGCATGGTCTGCAGATCCAGGTGTATGGATGCTTGGAGGAGTCACCGTTTTCCCTGCTGGCCCCATGGCAGGGGCAGCAGGAGCCCTGAGAAACCAGACTGAAATCACAGCTGTCAGCACTTCTGCTCTCCTTGATAGAGCAAATCCCTCTGCCATCCTAATGCTGCATGGTCTGTCTCCTGTTGAAGTCTTGGGACATTCTCAGCTTACAGGAGTTTTGTGGGAGCTTGTTGGAAATCTCAAGGAGTGTCCTGAGGGTTTGTTTGCCCTGGAAGAAGGAACTGGGCCCAGAATCACGACAAGCTCTTGGGAACTGTGACCCTTCTATCTTGACTTTTTGTCTGAGGTGAATCATGCTTTTCTTTGTTAGGAGAGATGTGTCAAGCTGTAAAGAGAGTTTTGGGATGGTGCAGCTTCGAGTCATTGTGCAAATCTCTGTTAGACCGACTTCTAGACAGTTCTGCCAGCAGTGTCCAGCTCAGCAGGCCCTTAGCATTTGTGTCTCCATGCTGAATTGTTGCAGAGTGTTGCTAGAGAACAGTTTCCTAGAGCTCCTGAATTTCAGTGCTCATTAATTCTCTGTGCATTTGTGTTGAAGTAGGAAGCCCCTGCCTTTAGTTCATAAGCCTTACAAATGCTTCCCTTGCTTGGAGATGCTTTGGGTGAAAAATACCCAGGTGACTCAGACAACAGTCCTAGAGGTCTATTGTACCAGAACTCACAGCAACTCCTAGCAAACCCATTTGGTCCTAACAAAATTCTTTGATTTACTGTACTCTGCTAAACAATCGATAACAGAAGGATGTGAAGAAAAACACTGACTGACTTGAATAGCAAATGAGAGAACAACAAGCTTATCTTAGCATTGATTACATAAATAAACATGGAGGAGAGGTCTATGTGCCTCTGGCAATCAGCTGAAATGACTATTTCAAATAAGACCTCTCTTTCTGCTCAGTAGAAAGCATCTTATTTACATTGTTAGCTTGGCGTCTGCCTTGATGCTCGTTGTCTGGCTCAGAAGGGAGAGGGAATTGTTTCCTGATCTGAGCTGGGCCAGTGCATGACACAAGGCAAGCACAGATGGAATTTCCGGCCTTGCATATGCCATCCCACATTCTCCTCTGTGAAAGGGATAAGGGTTGTGAAGATTGCTATAGAAATACTATTGACATCTTTACTGTTCCAGCCCTTGTCTGCTTTTCCTGTTATTCACCAGCTGGTGACCACTGATATTGAAATCAGCCAGGGAACAAACTTTCTAACACAGCTGGAAGGATTGGAAAGCAGGTTTTCCTTACTATAGCGCTGCACACGTTCAGAGATTTTTTTCTCTAATCAAATGTATCATGAAAATTTACAGCCCAGTATTTATTCCATCATGATCATATGTATTCATTATAATGTACTTCCTAGTTAATACATAAACATGACTTTTCCTAGGATTAGTTTACATGTCTCTATATCTTATTGGATGTCCTTTTATGGTCTTAGAGGGTCATCTAAGGCAGTGTCTGGTGGTCGTATTCACTGGGTACCCTCAGAACTGTAATGACCTTGCACTGAGCTTCTCTTAAGGCATACACTGTTATCTCTTATTACATAACTTTGTCACAAAACACAGTGTTCCTCATCATCTGTTTATCCACAGGTTCCAGCTATGTTTAGCATCCTGTGTGTCTACTTTTACATACTTTTACTTAATTTGCTAGTTAATCTTTAAGCCCTATTTTGCAACTTTGAGGGAAATGAAAATTTCTACTCTCCATGTTGTCTATCACCAGAGAGGCCATTCTTGTGTCAAAAGTGATTTGGTTTTATTACCAAAAATAGTGGTATTGAGATGATCTAGACTGAGAGGCCTGAAACCTGATGTCTTCTCCCTACAGAGAGGTTCCAGCCCAAACACCTTAAAAACTAGACTTTCCTCTCAGGAAAATTGAAGGATTTACTTCAATTCTTATGGATACCAGCAGAGGAAGCAAGAAGAGAGGTTAATCAAGGTCCACGTTACCTGAAGTGCGGCTTAGGAAAGCGCCCAGAGGAGTTTAGGAAGCACAGGAAAAGCTGAGTGATTGGCATTTGAGTTCATCCAGAGAGTGATTGTGTAGGGAGGCCAGTTTTGAGCCTTAAGTTGAATCTAGGTCTTCCAGTGAGGTCCAAAAGTATTGGCCTATTTACATGCCCTTGAGCTGGGGTTATCCTATACCACCTCACACCGTGCAGAGAGGACAGAGAGGTGAGTTGGGCCAGTGCATGCAGTCTGCAGTTGTGGGGCCCAGGGTAACACATGGTGAGCAATCACATGTGAATTGTCTGTCTTGTACACTCTGATATTTGTATAGTTGTTGTAACTGTTTATTTTATTATCTCAAACCATTATCTTTACCTTTTGTGTCTCCACTTCTCCTCTCAATCCGGCCTCAGGGGGAATGGAGGAGGGGAATGAGTGAGCAGTGCTCTCTGGGGTGTTTCACTGGGAACATTAAAGTGAGGAATACCATTCCTAGATGATGTCTGCTTTTTTTCTGTTTTCTTTATAGCAACCTGCACCCATTTCTGATCAGGGCTTATGCAGATCCTGATACCCTTTGCAATAATAAACCTGTAGGAACAAAGAAACCAAACCAGGCAGCCATCAAATTCCAGTCTCTAAACCCAGGTCTGCTGTTCTTGGTTTTCATGCAGAGTATGAGGAAAAATGTGCTAAAACAACATCAAATGCTAGAATTGGTGTTAGTCTGCTCTGCAGAGCAAGGAACTGTAAAGACTGGCTTTTAGAGTAATGTAATCTTATTTCTGTGGTGCAGTTTGGAAGTGCTGTAGTTCCAGGAGTATCACTAAGAGGTGTTATGTAGGATGAAAAGCCCATAGGTTGGCAACAGTGCAGGCTCCATCTATGTGGTAATATGAGAGGAACTTGATTCCAGAAGCACCTCTGCCTGTACCTGTAGTCTACCTCAAGGTCCTCAAATGCCATCTTTTCTCTCTCTGAGCAGAGAGCTCTTCCATTTCTGCCTCTGATAATGTGGGGATCACCTGAGCATGGTATGAACTTTGTTCTATAATTACTCAAACTTTTGAAGAGATATTGTCTGAGGTGTGAGCTTTACAGCTGAAATACGGTGTAGAAAGCTTGGAATTCGGCTATTCCAAAGCAATCTGAGTCATGAGTTAGCAACAGTGTCAGCTCTAGCTAACTCGCCCTTAGGTTCTCAGATTTGTGCTGTCATCTTGGGACCTGTTTCAGCAGTATCCATCTGCATTACAATCAAGCAAACAAACTTGCCATTTGATTCAGGTTTTTAGTAACTTTATTAAAATCCAAAGCCTGCTGTTAGTAGCATGTATCAGTTTTATGATGATAAGACATTTATATGTACATAGTTTTCTAGGGCAGGGAGTTCCCAAGAGTTTGTGAAATACAGATTCCATTCCAGACATGGATTGTTCTTATTCAGAGAAAAGCAATGGAAAAAGCAAACCAATTGTTTCAGGTTTGTCTCACATGAGGGTGAGTAACTAACTTACACAGCACCTTCTTAAAACCAGCACTCAATGCAGAATGCTCTGCTCTCCATCAGGATGGAGGCCTACACTCTTCCAGCTCAGTGGGAAGTGATTTTGTGTTTGTTCAGAGAGTTTACTGCTATTTATTAAAAGCAAGGAAATAAAAGCAGGTAGTAAGGTTTCTTCCTTGTTACGCGCAGCACTGATGATGATTCTGGCTAGGTGGTCCTAGATGCTTGCCTAGGACCAGATTATCTGCGTTTGGCAGCACGTCTTTCATCTATTCTCCTTATAGCAGTCTGCACCCATTGCTGATTAGCACCTACACAGATCCTGATACCTTTTGCAGTGATAAACCTATAGGAAAAAGGAAAGCAAACCAGGCAGCCATCAAATTCCATTCTCTAAACCTAGGGTCTACTGTTCTTGGTTCTTATTCAGAACATAAGCAACAGTGTGCTAAAACAATATCAAATTCTAGAGTTTGTAAATGTTAGAAAAACACCAGTTAGCAATGTAGTTCCCTGTTCATGGCGTAGGTATATGTGTAACATACAAGGTCATGTGCATATATATGGATATTAAGATAATCTAGCATACCTGCTGTTCTGGGATTTTATTTTAAATCATGAGGAACATTAGTCTCCCAGAAGCAGAGCCCAGATTTGATAAAGACACATGCTTGTGAGCTCAAACAACCAAACACAGCTCCTAGCAGGACTCAGAGCTACCCCACATCCTTTTCACGTGGACTTTCCCCTTGACTCAGTTCATGCACGGGGCCTCTGACTTCTCCAGCCTTGCTGAGATGTTTGCCCACTCACTGGGCACAAAGATGTGACTGGTCAGTGAGCTTCCTGCCATTATTCATGAGCAGCACACATCTCCCAACTTTCTGAGGTCCCCTCCTCTCCCCTCACTCCCTTGGCTGCCAGCTGACTCCTTGATGGAAGAACTGGAAGGGTGACCTGAACTAGCCCGATTTAGTGAGTTGGGCCATGACTTGAATTCTGATGCCCGTTCCCTATGTGATGATATTGTGTTTGCAAAGGGAACTCTGAAGGGTGCATTGGGTACTTACATGATGGCATCTGTTGGTACTTGTTGCTTTTCATAGTTCACAAGATTTCGGATGTTCAGTTGCCTTGGAGACAGAGTTGCACAACTGTATTTGCGACTGGACGCACTACTAGCGCTTCCTAGAAAGGAAAAATAGATAAATGATAAAGCCACTTAATATTTAGCCATAATTAGTTACTAAATTATGAATTCCAGAAGATTTCCAGTTGTGGTTAGACCGTGAGAGTCTCAGGATGTGCAGCCACAGTACCAGTTATGCCAGAGAGCTTAAGCTACTTTTTGTGATGCATCCTACCATCTCTAAAGTGTTGCTGCTATTTCAGTTAAGATAGGAATCTTCACCCATTGTCCTGGACAATTGTATAGTAAATCTTCCCCCAGGGAGTCACAGCTTCCATAGCAAAAAAGCTGTTTGGCATCATTGATAATTAGGCCTGCATCATCTGCAAATAAGTGCTCATGTGGAATTAGAGCTTAGAAGTGGAGCTTTACTGGATAGATTTCCACATATTATATGAATGTGGATCAGCAATTTCTCCTACTTTCTAAGTGAAGAAAAGGAAAACCCGGCTACTTCTCTCACTGTGGATATCCAAAAGTAGCATTAACAAAAATTGTTGACAGAAAGGGAGAGAGATCTGCCAGAAGAATCAGTGCTTATATCTCCCTTCTGTAAGTTTGCTTATAGAGGGAGTGGGGTGCTACTTAATCCTTGCTTTCCTCCAAGATTTTGATACAATTCAGAGAAATGTACTGGTCATTAAAAAAGAGGATCACAATATTGGTATAAAATTTTCTAGGCGCTCGTTTTCTTACATGATGATAACTTAAAATGGGAGCTCATTTAGGTGAGATGAAGCGTAGGCATACATTAGTTAAGCCTCCACTTGCTAGTTTCTGGTTTTGTTCCATTCATGAAAGACAGGTTTGGGAAAGCATGTGGGGGACAAACAGAACGCTGCTGTACTCTGTGGTTTATTTATAAAGAATTTATAGAGCTACTGGCTTAAGAAAAGTCCGAGAGCTGTTCTGGTGCACCTTGTTAAATATGAAACCTGCTGCACATAGTCTCACTCTGTGTGAGCTGTTCTTTGTTTGAAATAATTGGAATAGCTGAGACAAACACACATCAGTCTTGGAGAAGTTGTGGGATAGCCAGTGCACAGGTACTGGCAGAGCTGCTAATTCCTGAGATTTTGTTTACCTGAAGCAATAGCTCTCCTGCTCTTGCTTTAGTCGTGAGTATCACAATGTAGTATTTTATATGATTCATTTCACATTTCTTCCTGCCTCAGACTGGTTTTCAAAATGTGGCATTAAAAGAGCTCAAAGACAGCCAAGCAATCCTTACTAGTCCTGGAAATATTTCCTCTGCTACTACACAGTCTTTGGGGAATGGATGCAGAGAATAGCAGCAGAGCTTCTCTAAGCCTGGGAACAAACCCCAACTGCTCTGCACCTATAGCTACCCTTTTTTCCCAGGTGTATTTGGTTTCTTTATCATTCTTTCTAGCTCTTTTTCCTTTCTCTTGTAGACAATCTCGGTGTGCTTTTTCAGACTTGGTGATACTTATGACCAATTACACAGCCTGGAGAATGACACTGGCAACTGGCAGTGTGTGATACGGAGCCACTGCTGCCAGGATGAAGAGCAGCGTCACCGATCCAAATTGGGGAATGTAGTGGGATGGAGTTGGAGAGGCAGTGGGTCAGCATAAAGGCTGTGCAGCTTCATAGTCTTGTAAATGCTTAGCAGGTCTCAGTTGGGTTTTGGTGTGGTTTTGTGAGGATACCTTTTCTCTGTGTTTCTGAGTGCATTTTTGTGGGTTTGCATATGGCCTGCGTATCAGTGCTTTGTGTGAAATCTAATTGTGATGAGGTGCTGTGTGCTAATGGGTCTATGTTCGTGTTTCTCCACGATACATGGAGCCTAGTTCAAAAGTCAGTGAGCTAAACACCACTATAGACAAACTTATTTAAAGCATGGCCAATAAACATGGCTCATCCCAGTGCTCACAACTGGTCTCAAGGATGTTCGATTGCATGACTCAGTGAAAAGAGAGAAGGTATTGTATAAATCTGTTACTCTCCTTCTTAGTTATGGTTCATAATTTCCCTGTCTGCTCTGTTTGCTTGTTGAGAAACAAGCAAATGAACAATATGGGATACAGAACTGGAAGAACTTTTTGAAATGGGGACATTAGAGGGATGAAGGCTATATAGTTGGAGAAAGACAAAAAACAAACAATACAAAAGAATTCATATAAAAGTAATCTATCTGGAAAAAGAGAGAATGTACATCTTATTCAAGAAATATTTTTCATGAGATGTTATTAACCTATAGTACAGCCAGGTATATGGCATCAGTGAGACTAAAAGACATTGTGCCTTCAAGATTTTATGATTTTGAGAGAGAGAATATTGCACAGAAACCCTTTAAAGTGCTCCCAGGCACAGAATCTCTCCCTGCATTAAAGCAGAAACCAACCACTGTCTGGCAGGACATCAGATGAAATCCCCCATGAAGCTGCCATTCTTGCAGTTTTCATCTGGATTTCTTGTGAGCTATATCTTATAAATCAGCTCTTTGAATGCTGCTCACGAGACCACAGGTGCAATGTGGAGCTATTCCTCTCAAGTTGCAAACTTACCTTTAACTGTGTGCACAGTGAAGATGCCAAGCCAGAAGAGGAGCAGGATTGCTGCAGTGTGGAGCTTCATTGCTGTGGCTTCTGGGCCAAGGCAGAGCAGAATGTGGCTCTCCTACAGGATTTATATATTGTCATTCAGGGGTGAGTTCTTCTTTTCCTTTTTGGGGTGTCGTTATGGGCCTGACTATAAGTGGTAAAATTGAGTGGCAGTACTTTTTCTGGTGAGAGAACCACTTCCTTTCCCCCACCAGTCCTTCACTAGCCCTCCTCAGAAGGCTTTTCCTGCTCAAACCCAGTGTGGTTGCACACGCTGCTGTGCTGTGAGTTGGGTTTATTTCGAGCTGCAAAAAGTGAGAGCTCTTGTGCTGTAGTGGAAATCTGTAAGAAGTGTTCCTGTTGTTTCACACTTCAATTTTGAGACCTTTAGCTAAGCCACAATGCAGAGACACAGAGTGACATTCAGAATTACTTTGCTGACCAGTGGACCACTGGAAAGGGGAACTGTGAGCTAAAGGATGATGGAAACAGGAACACCTTGGCTCTTTCCAGAGTGGGCATGACCGAAATACAAGGGTTTCAATTCAAGGTTGAAATTCAAGGGTCTGCCCTTTTTTTGCAGACTGTGCCAACCCTATCACCCAGCTTTAGGGTGTCCTTTCTATGGAATGTGGTCTAAGTTACTGGACAATATTGCTACAAGCCAGTGGTTTTGGTCCTGCAAATATTTGTCAGGCCAGCTGTGGACCTCCAGACTGCACATGAAGCAGCGCTTGAGCTGGCATCTTCTTCCAGAGCCTCGTAGCAGAAATCTTCTTGTGCCCTTCAGAGCTCTGTAGAAAAACCCAGCTGGTCCTGGTGTGCATATGTATACACCAGGCTGCCTGATGCCTGGGCTTGTGAACAGCTGTCAGTGCAAGGAGTGGAGAAATCATGAGTGTCCTGGTTTTGGCTGAGTTGGAGTAATTTTCTTCTTAGTAGGTGCTACTGTTTTGCATTTTGGATTTAGCATGAGAATAATGTCAGTAACACACGTGTGTTTCAGTTATTGCTAAGTAATAATTATCCTGAACCAGGGACAACTGCTAAATGCAATAGTTTTCTTAATTTTTAACAAGGTCAGGAAATTTTTACTGAAATAATTGTGGTATGTCCCCTGTTTCATGACAGCCGCCCTGCTGAGGGAAGAGAAATATGCAGTGAGCAGTGTTGTGCCTAGTATCAAGAGTTTACTTACCAGGGCAAAAAGTTTGTAATGCTGGATTTTCTCATCATGCAGTCAGCTTTTAAAAAGAGAGGCCAACATCTTCATGAATTACTAAATTCCTAGGCACTCCTAGAAATGAGCATCTTTAGTGAATGTTTAGCAGTCCCTCACTCAAATTTGTGCCATCAGGTCACTTAATCACTTTTGAAGACTAAATGAGGGCATTCAGTGGCTTTAGGAGGGGACTTAAAAACCTCAGCTTAAGCACCTCTTTATCTCAGATAACTGTTTTTGTGATGGACATTGTCACCCTCAGGGGATAAGTTTCTGCCTCTGTTATCTACAGAAGCAATTTGTGTATGTGTCTTATGCAGGATACAGTAAGTGAAGTTAGGTGGAATATATTGGACCCTAATGTATTTTGATTTTACATTGTCTCTTAACACTTGGAGTACTGGTTGAAGAAGTACCAAGCAAGTAACATCCAGCTGTGATGTTTCCGTGATTTTCTTCCCCTCTCTTCTTCCCTTGCTTTTCATCACTTTTGCACTGTAGATTTCATAGGTACCTGAAATAGTAGTTTATGTTTACCTGAAATAGTAGTTTATGTTTACCTGAAATAGTAGTTAATGTTTACCTGAAATAGTAGTTTATGTTTAGTACTTTAATTGATATTATAGTGGAGTAGAAGCAAACATATTCTCAGTGCTCACATCTCAGCTGAGAGAGAATAATTTCTAATCTAAATTGATGGCTTCGATCACATTTTTAGTAACTACTCTGCTTTGTGCTGGTTTTGGCAGAGCTCCTTCTTTAGAAACATAACCCTATTAACAATACTTTCTCTTAATCATAATAGAGTTTTTGCTTGTAGACCATCTGTTTCCACTATTACACTGCCAGCTTTTTCCTGCCAGGATGGTCCTGCCATCTTCCCTTGATGTATTATGTGCTCTTAAATAATAGTAAAAAAATCAAATCAATCAAAATCTTTCTTTAGTCATTCAACTTGAAGTATTCAGGTATGTAAAATTACCCTGGGAATGATTTGGTTTGAGAGGGCCCAGAGGTCCTTGCTCTTTCTTTCATTCAGTGTTATCTTGTTTTGGTTTAGTTCAGTGAGCTTGTTTTGTTTAGTTATACACTCCCCCGAGATTTACAAGAGGAATAGTCTGATCCTCATCTTTATAATCTTGAGAGCTTTGGTTCTTTGAGAAATCCATACTGGGAAGTCAACTAAACCCTGTGCAATGCTATTGCTGCACAGAAACCAGATGAGGCTATAGCTCGGTTCTGTGAAAGTACCTAAATATCTCACATGTTGAAACAGGAGTCAAATACCTTTGGGACTTTGTGGAATATTCTCAGTCTGTGTGGGGATACTGTCTAGCAGCCTTCCAGTACCTGAAGGGGGCTTACAGAGAGGATTTTTTCAAGGACATGTAGTCATGGGATAAGGGACAATGGCTTCAAACAGAGCAAGGGTAGTCTTAGACGGATGTTAGAAATAAATTCTTTACTCAGAGGGTGGTGAAACACTGTAACAGGTTGCCCAGAGAAGCTGTGGATGCCTCATCCCTGGAAGTGTTCAAGGCCAGGCTGGATGAGGCTCTGAGCAACCTGTGATAGTGAAAGGTACCCCTGCCCAAGGTAGGGGAGATTGGACTAGATAATCTTTAAGGTCCCTTCCAACACAGGCCATTCTATGATTCTACAATATGATTATCCTTTTTCTTCCTTGTTTTGTTGAATTGGTTTTTTTGGTTATTTCTTCTTCCACGTCCTCAGCTGTCACATAAAACAGAGAATGCAGATTTTGTTTAGTGCTTCTTTTTTTTGCATGCCATATCTGTAGGATCAAGGATGGGAACCAAGTCCTATGCTGTTAGTTTTTCAGGAGAAGAGTAAAGACTGTTTTGTGAGACATAAACGACTTTAGGTGAACCATGGATCGTCAGTGCCTTAAGCACTGGAAATGGATCAGAACCAATATGTTGCTTCTGGGTAAATATGAGCTTTTCTCAACAAACTGAAGAAGTCCAGATACTTCTGTTTCTCAGTGGGCAACAGTTTTCTCAGTGGTACCTCATGCTTTGAAGAGAGTCCCTTGGCCAATCTGTATGTGTTTGGATTCCTTTGCTCCATGACAGTGATCACAGGGAATATTTTGAAGAGCTAAGATTGCTAGGGAAAAGGGGGAGTTACAGGTACAAGAATCCACATCAGTGATATTTGCATGCCTCTCACACAGTAGCATGTGCTATTATTTACAAGTATACAGACTTGTTCTCATTACTGCCGTTAAACACTTCTGCCATCATTTTGGTTTTAAAGAATGTTTGAAGGACAGGCTGTGTAACAGAGAATCACAATAAAGGACCAGCTTCCAGGGAGCAGAGCAATATGCAGAATCAATAAGCCTGGATTCAACTTTTGGTCCTTTGTCTGCTGACTTCTCTTGCCTCCACCCAATAATTGTTCTTAACTCCTCAGCATATGTTTTCATGTGCCAAAGGAAACCATGCATCCCCTCCACACACTTGCAGCTGTCCAGCTCACATGTGCTGTCAGACCTCCTGCATTGAATATCCCTTTTCTGCTGGATTTTCCCCACAGTGGAGGCACCAACTTGGGTCTTCCTGCTGTTGAGATGCTAGGTTTTGGAAAACTCATAGGGATTTTTGCCTTTTTGTTTACCATCAATTGAAATTGGCTAGTGGATTGAAAAAAAAAAGATGAAAATGAAGGGAATAATGTGAAATTTCTTTTTTTTTAAAATGTCACCTTCTTGAACTTTCCCAAAGGGAGTCTTGGGATTTTTCTTCTGTTTTTTTTCTTCGGGCTTTTTTCCCCCCCTTAAATAGCTGTTTTCTAATAAATGCATTTGTTTAAAACAATAATTATCCTTGCAAGCATTTTTAATAACCAAATCTTCATGAGGTCCTACCACAGAATTTAAACAGATATGACAAATTTTGACTTTTAATTATGATTTTAACTCCTATGACTTCCAGAAAAAAAAACCCCAAACCTAAGCCGAAAACCCCCTCCCCAAAACAAACAAAAACCCCAAACCAACCAACCAAAGCCCCCCAAACAAACAAAAAAGCCAACTCCCCCCCAAACCAACCAACCAACCAAAACCAAAGAAACCCTCCCCCCATCAAAAAACACAGAGAAGATAGGAAGAGATCATTCCAAAATTTTTGCAAGAGAAATCCATGGATTTTTTTTTCCCAAAGAGGATATTTTTCCTTCCCTCAAAGAGAACTACAGTAGCCTCTGGAATAGGCATTTTTCTGCTTCATGTCTGATGATGAAGAGCTGTCACACTTTCTAACCACACCACTGGTGAGATACATTGTCTTGCTTCACACTAGTTACTATAATCTGACAATTTTGGGCCACATCCTGTTCCACAAAGTGTTTTAGAACTTCTTAAAACTGGTCACAGCACTTAATTCCCACCTGTGCAATGAAATGGAACTTGTTGCTCTTGCAGCTGCACCCTCAGATACAAACTAAGAAGTAGTATTTTTCTGTAAGTTGGTTTCTGTATTCTCTTAGCCATTTGCTCAGTGAGTCCATAATAGCAGGAGAGTCACTGTGCACTTAAATGAAGGTTTAAATGAGAGGGGCAAGGAAAAAAGACCTTCCAGGGTGCTGTAGCATATATGCACCCTTGAAAATGTTCTGCTCTGAACTTTCTAAAACATAGTCCTTGAGGTTTATTTGTTCTGTTTTTTTCCTCCATTGTAATGACAATGAGTATGAAACTATGTGTTAGACAAATGCATCAGACTGTATTATTCACCTGAGTTCACTGCTATGAGTGATGCAATGTGGGAGGCAAGGGGAATAGGAAAATTTTCCCCCTCAAGTTAGCATTCGTTTTATTCTTTGTAGTTTCAGACTCTTAAATGCTGTTTCACTTTTGAAAACTACTTTTCTCTCTCACTGAGGGCTGCAGAAACCCTCACCCTGTCTAAGACAGCAACAATTTAAGAGCTCCCTCCCATGGTTATCATATTTCTTGCACCTAATTTGGCAGCTTTCAGTGTAGTTACGGACCTCTATATTCCTCACTCATGGTTCAGCATGGGCCCACGAGCAGCTCTCCATCCAGTGCAGCAAAGCTTATCAGGCAAATCTTCCCCCCTCCTCTCCTCCACAAACCCAGCCCAAATCAGCCACATGTCCCTGTGGTCAGAAACACTGCCTGCTTGTGCCAGGTCTAGAGTCAGATTATCTGTTTGCTCTCTGTGCACTGATTTATTTACTGACAGAGAGCGCTGGTTTCTTCCATTTCCTATACTACCTTCTTTGAGATAAATGATTATTTTCCCTGTTTTGTCCACAGAATGAAATGAAGGCCATCACTCTCACACTGTCAAAGACATACATGGGAAAAGATGACCTAATCTCTGCTTGATGGGGTAGTTTGTACTTCAGGGCTAAGCAGGTCTTGATGCAGCCCTAAATGAAATGGGATCAGAGTCACCTGACTGATGCTAGTTGCAAAATTCAGGGCCTGCCCTGCCTATCTATCTCCGTCCTTACCTTGTTCCCTCTCTGCTCTCAGTCAGTCCAGCTGTGAGTTATTTGTGTCCTCTTGCCATGTGCAACTAGCAGATTTGTGTAAGCAAAGACACTGCTCTTGCATAGCTCTTCTCTCCAGAGATTCTCAAAATGTTGTAAGAGTATTGGAGAGTTTAATTAGCTCTCTTATCACAAAACAGAAAAGTTCAGGGTCTAGCAAAGGAGGGAATTAGGGCTGTAGCAGTGCACTGTTCCTCAAATTGTCTGTGAAGAAGGCACTGTAGTTGCCCAGGCACCACTTGTGTTTGCTGGATTCCCGTGCTCTGACAGTGGATAGAGCTCTGTTGTTCCATTAAGAAACATTTGGCCCACGTCTCAAAGGCATTAGAAAACAGCTACCGTGAAATAAGTAGGAGCTGGACTCTGCCTTAGGTTAGCAGTAGTATTTCTCAGTGAAAATTTGCTCTAGTTATTAGTGTTTAGGTAAGATTTGTATGTGTGCTCTATTGTTTGGCAGTGAAATCCATGGGAGATGTGTAGACCTGGTGCTCCTTGCAGAAGTGCAGGAGTTCCCTCATAGAGAATTGGAACTGGGAAGTTCGCAAACTCTTCAATTCTGTCTCCAAATTTGTGCCTCAATCCTTCCATCACAGGCTTGGTTGACCTCACAATTGTGATTTTTTTTCTTCATCTTTGAAGCACTCTCATGTTCTTACTTGTTCTCTTCTTTCTACTATGTCCTGTGACTAAATAGAATTATTTCCTGTGTTTTTTCTTTGTGAGGGGCACAGTTCTCATTGCAAATCAACAGCTCATCAGCTGGATGTAGGCTAAAGCTCTGCCTAACTTCTCTAGGCTCTTTGTGTCCATTTGCTTCTCCTCTGAGTGGGGTGACAGGTGGGTTATGCAGGATGCTCCCTCTTTCTCCAGACCTTGGCTTGTAATGTAGGTGGCTTGTGCAGAGAGTAATGAACTTGTCACAGTGCTACTGTGCCATCCTCCTGCAAGCACTCACCACCTGGTAGGGAGGGAATGTAGACCTTCCAGAGAACATTGTAAGGGGAAGTAGGCAGAGGTAGCTGCAGTCTAGTCCCTGTAAGTCATAGCTTTTGAAAGCTTCCTTATTCCCTAATGTCTGTTTTGTGATTTAAACTTTACCTTGGGGAAAAAAAAAGTTTGAAAGGTGTGGCATGAACCCAGGGCCTTAAACCTGGGAGAGCTAGCTAGCCTGAGGAGCCAGGGGAAAAGAGACTGAAAAGAGAAGAAACTGGCAGGCAAGTGTTAAGCCTCTTCTCCCTGGACAGAACTGTTGAAGGGGGAGCAGGGGAGGAAATTTCAAGGATTTAGACACTTGGTTGCCTTGGGGACATGCAGTCTCATAAAATGCATTTCAAGGGTAATCTCAGCTGGTTTATTTTATTGAGAGGAAAGAAACTGAATGATGTTTGCTATATTGTGACTATGCTAATTCTTCTCAGTCAGGGTCTGGAGACTCTGATCTTAGACTTGCCCTGTTCTCTCTCCAGGTTAGAAAGAGGTGCCTTTTCCCAGCAGCTATTCTCTGCAGCAGCCTTTGTCAAGCAGGTCAGGCTCTGTGGTCTGCTGGTCCTTTATGGCCTGAAGAGCTGCTGAAAGCCGTTTCCCATCAGCAGAGCTTGCCTTGCAGCAATTCAGTTTCAGATGACTTTGTTTAAGCCTCTTCTCGGCAGGGGGAAAGAGGATCAAGTTCAAACCGGTGAGAATCAGGTTGAGTGTCTTCATGGTCCTGGTGTGCCTTGGAGACTCCCTGCACTCTGGTTGCTCTGGATGGGTAGCTCTAGCTGAAGCCAGCAAGGCAGGAAGCTGGTGAGGCAGAACAGAGGTGGTTAAAACTCAGCAGGGTGTACCAGCCAGAGATAATGTCCTGGGCTCTCAGAAAGGGAGAAAAATTACTCTTTGGGCTTTTTTATTGATGTAAAAATGCCTGTGTGTGAAGCTTCCTCACTTAGAAGCTGACTCTTGAGGAACATCTACTTTTGAGTTTTGTTTTCTAGGCTATGTGTCAAGTTTGTTTACAACCAAATCACTGCATTTTAATGATTCTAATTTCCAGGCCAAAGCAGAATAATAAAAATAATACAGTATTTTCCTTGGTCAGTTACACCATGATCTTAATTCTGAATTGACTGTATGACCTATACTGTCTTCTAGAAACTTCTAAAGCCCCTTTCACCATAGATTTGATCTGCTCCAGAGGAATTTTCTCTTATTCTCCTCCATGTGATTGTATGATACCAGGCCTGCTTGGTGCAGTTTGAACAAGTGAACACATGAATAGCACAAAAGTGCACAAAGGGTCATGTGTATTTTTTCATATCCTCTATGTGGTGTGTGGTATTGTTCCAATTTCATCTAATAAATTATTTGTAAGACCAAAAAAAAAAAAAACCTCTAAAAACCAAACCACAAACAAACAAAAAAATCACCCCAGAAAAACCCCAGCTGAAATGAAACAGGGCAGCCAAATGTAATTATCATTAATTTCCATCCTCTTTGGTGTCTTTTTTTTTAAATAGTGACCCTTCCCCACACCATTTGGATCAGGTGTGGACTTCGCAGCTGGTAATCTTTGTGGGTTCAGAAATAAAAGTATTGGCTTATGAAAGTGTTTAAGTACATCCAGAACCTGATTTGGATTAAACTGAGGGAGCTTTCCAGAAGTCTGTTGTACTCTCTGTTATGAAAGAATAAATAATATTCCCTACTGGATTTATGAAATGGTGAGATAAGTGAAACTCATGACTTTGTAAGGATCACTTAGAACATTTCTAGAGGCTACCTGTCTTTGTTCCCTCTGTTTCATACCTGGGGATTTAGCTTGTGTGCAGATGTACCACCTCTCTGCCCTTCTAAATGAGGTTACCCAGAAGGTTCCTTCCAGGGCAGGTTTTGGTTTTCCTTCCTGTCTGTTGGTGGCTTCAATTAAGAGATGCTATGCCAAGTCATTGTAGTGGTCCTTTATGCAAAGAAACAGCCTCACTTTTTCAGAAAACTCTACAAAAATATTCTGAAAGTCTGGATTTGTGTTGCATGCTACTTATTTCCTCTTGTAAACTTTTGCATGTGGCTTACATGCAAAATGTTGTTATGCCTGCCCAGTAAGAATATTGTTGATTTCCATCTTTATTTAAAATATGTGCTTTTCAGAGATTTGGATATATGATAACCAACTTTTCCAATTTGAAACTCCTAGAAACTGAAGACCTCCAAAACATGAGGTTAGATTGAAACACCATTGCACTTTTTTATCAAAGGAAGAGTTTGCTTTTCTGTGCTGAGTATTTTGAGTATTTAGGGATATGGTCATGTCACATTGTCAATATTTTCTTCAAGATCTTGAGGGAAAACCTTATTTACTCTAGAAGGTAAAACACAAATCGAAACCCACTCTTATCTTCTCTGAAGCAGGTGTGCCACTTCCTGAGTAGGGAAGCAAAGTTAGGGAATGTAACTGTCCTCATTGTAGCGGGAATTCTGGCAACGTTGAAGGTCAGATGACAAGTCCCTTGGGCACTGCTCTAAAATAATGTTGGTATTATTGTTTCCCTGTTTCTTCCGTTGGGCATATGGTTCCAAATAATGAAACAAATGAGATGAGTGTTAGCCCGGCATGTGAAACCCAACCTTTACCTTCTCCTGCTGCTCGTGCCTCTGACTCACTTTGAAATGAGATGCTGAGCATAGGTCTTGTTCATAAAAACAGCTGGGTGGCTTGAAATATATAAAAGCCCTGTGGAGCAAAAATGCTCTCACATGGCAAAAGCTAGGCAGGCTTCACAGTTTTTCCTTTCATCTTGGAGAGTTCTGTTTGAGCCCAGCCTTCTCTGTGGGGCTGTTGGCAAGTAAGTGCACGTCAAACACGCCGCTGGCTCAGCAGCGTGTCTTGGTGCTGCCTGTTTTGCCTGCACCTGTACTGTTGTAGAGTGGCAGGTCCAGGAGGCACAGGCAGCTGGAGTTTTTTCTTCTCTTTTCTTTAAAAGACTGGACTCCAAGGAGGCTTTGATCAAGGTCAGCTTTGCTTTCTGCCCCTGCCTGTATATCTCTTTTCCACACAGTCGCAGACAGGGAGTGATGTGCCTCTCCAAGGCCTGCCTTGTTGTAAGCTGACCCAGTGGGTGATGTCAAAGACCCAAATGCTGTAGACACTGGGTTCCAATGCCACCTGAAACTGGCTGTCCCTGTTTTCCCATGTAACAAACAGTGTGGTAGTTGGGGAGTGCAGTCTTGGGGCCGTTCTTACTGGAGGGTGCAGACCTTGCCAGTGAATTTTGGGATCCTATTCTGAGAATATGAAAGGCTGTCAGCTTATATAAAGTCTTATGCAAGGAATTATTCTAGGGAGAATTCAAAGCTGATTTTTCCTCCCACCTGTGGCTATCCATTACATTTTGCCTACGTGTTCTTTCCATGCTTTTTTTATTCTTTAGTGAACTTAATACCTAAGCTGCTGAGCACATTAGTAATGCTTGATTGCAGCCCCTAGTGCCTGTGCTGCAATGCTGTAGCTCTGTCATGGAAGTGAGAATGTCCTTGGCCTCTTACTCAGCTGTTCCATGAGCAGGAAAAACAGCACCTCATTAATGTGAGGTTGGACGCATTGGAGCGAGTCCAGAGGAGGCCACCAAGATGATCATAGGGATGGAGCACCTCTTGTATGAGGAAACGCTGAGACAATTGGGACTGTTCAGCCTGGAAAAGAGAAGGCTTCAGGGTGACCTAATTGCAGCCTTCCAGTGCCTGAAGGGAGCCTGCAAGAAAGATGGAGGAGACTATTTACAAGAGCATGTAATGACATGACAAGGGGGAATGGCTTCAAACTAAGAAAGAGTAGGATTGGATCAGATATTAGGAAGGAGCTCTTTTCTGTGCGACTCTTCTATGGTATTTGGCCCATCTCCTGGCTATTTAGAGGTCTACGTTGACTATAAATGTGTGTGGAATTGTCTCAGTACAAGTTGTTGATGGACTTAGTATTGTGCCTGCATGGTCTATTCTGAGCTGTTGGAGGCTTGGCTGGCTGGGCGTGGTCTGGGGGCCAGCTGCACTGCTGATGGGGACACTGGGTGCTCTGGGGACATGGGTGAAGGAGAGGAGCTTGGGAGCAATGGTGCTTCCACCACATGAGGAGAGCCCCATGGAGCACACCATCAGGGCCTTGGGTGCAAAGGGCAGCGCCGTGTAGCAACTCCAATGAGGAGCAGCCTTGTACTGATATAAAATGGAGCAACTGATACTGTGCTCTTTAAGTTTTCACCCCCCTCATGTGCTGTACATTAGAATAAGTTGAGCACGTGCAGTAATGGAAATTTCTGTCTTTCTTGGTACATTTTTATCTCTGTGAAGAAGCCAAATGGTGCTGTACTGTAACATTTGAGCACAGAAGTATGGATAAGAGCTTTTGTGTACTGGGAGAGTACATAGTCTAATTTACATTTACTCTCCTGCATATTTCAGATCTCTGCAGGACAGATTTAACTGAATAATTCGTTTCTTTCATTGATTCATCTGTTTAGAAGGACCTTCCTCGTGGGGTGATTAGTGACAGGACACTATAACCAGCTTCATCCTGCACTTTACTATGAAAGAACTGCTGATATTTCTGTACTAATTGTGTCCAAATATTGCACTGCTGCTGGGGATAGGCACCTGCCTCTGGATTCAGTATATCCTACTGGTCAGATGGGATTTACACTTAAATTTTTCAGTTTGGCATTAAAGCATTGGTCCAGATGTATTTTGAAAGGGAGAAACTCAATATATACTGTTTCTGCTGCTTCTTAGAGACCTCCTGTGTGGGTTTTTGTCAGAGGTCTACGTAAGATGTATCAAAGGAAAGGTAGAGAACACAAGTGGGAAAAATTTCACACACACAGGCATTTCTGCTCAAAAACTAAACCTAAAAATTGTGCTTGTCAGATGTAGAAATGGAAGACTGCATGTGACTTGTACAATATACAATACAATTGAGGCTGAGAAAATTCAACTCAAAATTTCAGTTTTGGATTCTCAGAGGAAAAAATTATCTATCAATAAGACATTGCTGACCCACAGTCATTTGATAAATAACATTAATGATAATAATTGTACTTAATACAATAAATTATTTCAGAAGCTTTTTCACAATTGGTTTTCAAATTATTCAGATTAAATAATTTTCTAGCAGACAGAGTCTTACTCAACAGCATCTACTAAGGATTGATTTCTAGTCATGTCAATTTTAAATCAATAAGCTTAAAATTGTCTTTTAATTCAGTGACATTAATTATGTTTTTTGGTACTCACATTTTCCAAAATCAAGAATTATGACACTAACTATAAAATATTTTAATTTGATTGTTGCTGTCAAATGAAAATCTTTGCACAGTATTCTTGGAGGTCTTTTTATCTGATAAAGATCTTCTGTGTATCCTTAAGCAATTATAAAATATTTCTTTCCATTCTAATATTCTCACTGTAATAGATTTAGGAAAAGGGGAATGAAATGTTTCATATTCCTGGCACAATTACCTTTCTATTTCCTCTTTGTGTCAAGTTAATCTTGGAAGAAGACTGAAACACATAGTTATACATTGAAAACCAGCATTCTAAATAATTTCTAATATGACTTAATAGATTTTCCACACTGAACAAGTTTTGAAATCTTCAGCAGAAGTTGTTCTTTAAAGAATTCTGGATAACAGCAGTGAATATGCCAATATAGAAAAATCTGTAGGTGCTGGCATTTGGATGAATAGAAAGTTTCTTAATTCACTAAATGGTTTGTTTTACTTCATAAATAAAGAGGAATATGATAATTTAGTTAAAGATATTTCACTCCATTCTTTTCATAAAAAAAAATTAACTTCTGTAACTACTTACAAAAGCTCAGTGAGTCGATAAATGATAGTTTTAAGTTGCTTAATTTATAGTACTTTATTATTAAGGTTTGTTGCTTTAAGTTCATTTGAAATACAAAATAGGTTCATTTCTGTAATAATATAATCAGAGAAAAACTTGAAACCTCTATTCTAATAGTTTGAATAAATGATTTTTCTCTACCTTGTTTACTTATAACAAATTGAAGTTTCAAAAAAGAGAAAGCTACCTTATTAAATATAAAGATTGCTGAAATGAAAGAAAATAATAAGTAGTCAGCAGTGATTACAGAAAATTGCTGTGGGTGATTTCGAGTAAGAGCTCATGTTTCTAATGTCAATAGAAATGTAGTTTTTCCTCATATTGAAACTAATTTAAGTGGTTTATTTCCTGTTTGTCTGTACTTTAAACTACCATCATGTGTTTAAACTCAGGGTAGGAGATGGGTGTTTAACTAGTGCTGGATAAATGACTGTTCTGGATGAGGACTTCAGGTGGCAGAAAGTCCTCTCCCTCCTCACATGGCCTTGAGCTTATTTAGGCTGTGAGGCTGTACCAGTGGGATGCCCATTCCTACTGGCAAATCCACTCCTGCTTACTTCCTTGCAAGGAGTTGTCCTGTGAAGCTCAAAGTTATGCTTCCTTTATGTTGAGCCACTTAGATATGTAAACATCTTATAAGCTGGAGAGCAATAACTCAAAACTGATTTTTTTTAAAAATGCATTTGATAAACTAGTCTATAATCTGCCCCATTTTTGGCATTGGGAGGTTGAACAGGTAGGCAGAAGTCGTGGAATATTGCTTTGTTAGCCTCCTTTTATTCTTTCCCTTGCTGTTTCTAATGTCAGTCTTTGCAGCTGTGATCAAAGAAAGCTTTGAAACCTTTCTTCTTCAGCTCTTAAGAAACTCTGACTTTAGATCAACCAATTTCATAAATGTAGAGCCCAACTCCCTCTCGTTTAGAGAAAGTCGGCTCTTCTCAGCATGGTAAAATAAACCTCTTCAATGAGGAATCTAAACCAGAGAAATAGAAGGTTTGGTTCATCTGGAAGAATTCTGTAAAGTAACTTTGTAAAATGATGTAATTAAAAATGTGTGGTTTAAAAAGCTATTTCATGTATGTTTAACAGTAATGAAACTTAACTTTCTTTGCATGTTCTTATTAATGTAGTCTAAATGGAAATATGAAGTTACATTGTGAAAAGACAGGAGGTAAACACGAGGATAAAATGGGAAATAAACACATTACATAAGACCATCTCAGATTGATTGAAGTGCAGAAAGTAAGCAGATTCACTAATGCAACCATTTTACTGCTTTAACTCTTGTAATTTATCCTGAATCAGGCTCTGCTGTTTCACCAGTTGCCTTCATTTTTTCCCTTGCAAGCAGAATAATGTGCATCTAACATCTCTGACAGTGATGTGATCCAAACATGTCTGTCTTTGTGGTTTGTTGCAGGATGATAGCATTTGTTCTTTCTTCTTTCCTTTTCCAAATTATAAATCTTGACTCTTCTGCTGTTGTTGTTTAAGATTGGAGTCATATGACAAGCTAGACAAAACCACAGAAAATTTCTACAAGATAAAAACAATATAGGTGTGGAATATTTGGTTGCACATCTTTTGTCTTTATTATTCAAGTTGTGAACTCCTATTTCAATAGAATTATTATTGAATAACATACTGTGGTCACTGACATGCTATCTTGGGCACAGCAAGATAATTACATCAAGGTTCTGTCAGATGAATAAATTACCTTAAAAGTTAAAGATTGAATATTGGCACAAATTTTCAAGCTAGGTCATATATTTTATTTCTTCGTTTTCATCTTGATCCTAATGTTGTCAAGAATTCATATCTGAAGATTGTTTACACTTTTTTTTTCTAGCAATTAATCACCTCATGGACAAGGAGTTACAAGGCATCTTCGTAAGTCCTTCAAATCAAATATTTGGTGGCTGCTATTGAAGGTAGGGTCAGCAGGTAACTCCTGACTCCAAAGGAGATGGCATTGGCTGTGTAAACTTGAAGATGGGATGCATCTTTTCTTCTATACAACTTGCATCATAGGTGATCCTTTAATAGCGTTGCACATCTTGTCTCCGTCAGTGGTTTCATCAATTATTCAGAGCTATTGGCCCCAAATAAGTGTAGCAATCACTTCAGTTGAAAGCTTTGGGAGGGATATTTTTGGCCTAAGGAAGAATTTTCTCTGTCATCACAATAAGATCCAGAAACTCCAGTTCTGCACCAAGAACCATTGTGGCAGATAATAACAGAAAATAATGTAACAGAAAAACACTCTGTGAAGGACAAATCCACAACCTAAGTAAACAGCTGAAAGGTCTACACCAAACAGGCACCCAAAACCATGTTTGACAGCAGATCCCTCAATGACAGAGATGGCATAATTATGGCAAACGATTTCAGGTTATGTTGTAGGTCTACCTAACCACATAAACATTTATTTGTGCGTGTTGCAGACATTATATATGTTTCATATCAGATTTTTAGATAGGGATGTTAAGTCATCTGTGTGACTGTTTAGATATACAATATTAATAGCACATTGTAATAGCACCATCCAGGTTGTTTCCAAGATGGAAGGCCTCCTAGCTCACTTCTCCTTCACTCTGCCTGTCAGATACATAGGGAAATGTTTTCTTTTCAGGGAATTTCTATTACAGATGTTTCAGTGGTCAATGCTCACCTGAGCAAGAGTTCATTGACTTCCCCTGTGTTTCCTTCTGTGTGCCTTTACTGCTCAAACGTACAGGAAAGGGAATAAGGAAATAGGAAGGCATCTCTAAATCTATTAATACAGAATTGGAGAAGATCATAGATGTTTTTCTTGGAGAAGGCAGAGCTCAGCTATACGATCTGCTTCTCACAACAAAAGAACTGGAAATTTTCAGTTACTTTTATTAAACTGCTCTCCCAGCTGACATTGATTAAAAGATGAAATCAATATGTTCGTCTACATGACAGCTAAAAGAGACTACATAATCATGTTGATAGGGATGGCAAGTGTTAAGCTAAAAAAAGGGAAGTTCTTTATTAAGAATTAAATCAAAGAAGATGATACTTTAAATCAATACCAACAGTATGATTAATAATCAAATGTCTTAAAAATGCCTAGGAGTATGGAGTGCAAGGTAAATGTTATCCCTTTCTTTACAGCTGAAATACCTATAGATACGACCCACAGAAATGCTACCTATGGAAGTTGTAACAAAAATATCCCTGTATTATCAATGCTGGTTTGGTCACAAATCCCAGGCATAACACCATGCAAGCTACTACACAGAAAATCACCAGCCCAGACCAGGACAGGATAAAATACCCCTTGTCTTTTGAAAATATAGAGGACTAACAGTTATGGCCTGTAGCATTAGATGAGTCTGGAATTGTTACATGAAACTAAAGAAAAATCTTGGTATGAGTCTTTGAGCAAGGGAAATCCTGGGGACTTAGCTCAACTTACTTAATTTTATTTCTTTTTTTCCTCTCTCTACATAGACATGTTTTGCTTGTTGGGCTTTTTTGTTCTGTTAATGTTGCTTCATGGTATAATATTGCATGTTTCATTAGGCTTATTTCCAGATGTGCTGTCACTGGCCATGCCGTACAGCTGTGAATAATTAGTATCTGAAATCTCCATTGGCATGTGAGAAGAGTGAGAAAAGGATCCTGGGAAGCAGGTGTACAAGCAGGATATCATCTCTAATGTTTTAGTCAGTGGGTTTGTGCTCATAACCTCTTGGTATCAGAGAGGGCAGAGGTTTTGAAGGAATTGGTAATATCTTTCCTTGTAACGGTTGAAATATTCAGAACACAGGAAGAGTATCAGGGTCATGATAGGCTTAACTGAAGGAGTGGAGTTATCTTCAGTCTCTCAGGGACAGAAATAAAACCCACAAAAACATTCAAATTAGGGATGGTCTTGCGTGGAGTCCCTTCCTTTCCCCATGCTTTCTAATTTTGTTTCAATGAGTTTATATTTGGAAATGGTTTCTCCTATTCTTTCTTTTGATAGTTACTTCATGAATATGCAGTCATAAGGTGTTTTTGTAAGGTGTTCTGAAGGTCCAAGTCTGGCTGTGCGTGAGACCAAGGGTTTGCTCGTAAAGGGGCAATAGAAAGTGTAAACAAATGGATGAATTTTAAAATCCAACGTATTGTTCCTTTCTGAAGACTTATCTACTCCAACACCTTAGTGAGTCAGTGACACGATCATTGACTCCCAGCACCAAAATTTGAAGTCATGGGGTATGAGAGGGCTGGTAGATATGTGTAGCCTGTGAGTGAGACAAAGTGGTATTTGACTCAACATTATTTACTCGACGCATTGAGGGAAAAGGCAGACAATTTTGATTTCCTTATTTTAAACTCAGTGACTATATCTGTGCCAATAAACAGTCCCAGAGGCTGTTTCCACATGCTGAGTATGATTTTGTTTATAGTACTGTCACATGAAAAGGGGAGATTTACTCCACCCCTTAGTGTTTGATTAATCTGTTAGCTCCCAAGAAAACTGGGACTCTTGTGCCCAACCAGTCTGTCAGTGTCTTGTTATGGGGACCCTTCACTGAATAGTTAACTAGATTGATGAGCAGTTTGACTGACTTGTTTAGGGTCACATGCCTGAGAAACCTCCTCCCGGGTCTCCACACCTTTACCCACTGCCAGCATACTAGAAGGACTCATATTAACAGGTGATGGAATAACAGTCTTTATTGATATAATTACGACAGGTCAAGGTTCAAAAAGTGCTGGTAATGGTATCTCACTTCAAAAACGTATTCGAAGCAATAGAATAACAAGCAATATAATTCAAAGCAACATACTAACGAGATCTAATCCCCAACCAAAGTTAGCTCTAGATAATCCTTCAGTGTGCGTAGAGTACAGTTCTTACCCAACAGGCATCCCTACAGGGGAGAAGACAGGCTCAGCCTGTCAGCTAATTGCAGAAGTTATGATGGAGTCTTCCCCAACTTCTCCCCGTTCTTGATTCACTTTATACTATTTCTTTACATTTAAGTGGAGCTTGAGTAACTTTAGTCATACATCTTAGTTGCTGAGGGGTGGTCGTACCTTGGGGCAGATACCTCAGTATGGCACCCAAGAAAACCTTTGGATGGGGATATGGGTCAGTCCAAGGAGAGTGATTTCACCACAGCTGCTGATTCAACAGCAGAACATCTTCCTCTATTTCCCTTGGTTTTTAGCTGCTGTGCAGCTCACTGGCTAGAAAGTAGCACTCGGTTCCCTCCTCTGCAAGAATTTTGACAGAGTCTGGCCCTGGTTTCTCCACTCTGCTCCACCCTCTGTTTAGTTCCTCTCAGACTGTGTAGTGTGTGGGAGGTTGGGTGTACTGGCTGCGTTCCACCCAGGGAGTAGCCACTCTATTCTCCTTTGTAATTTCTGTACTGTTATCTTTTCAGCCCCAGTCATCTTCCCATAAGTGCTCAGCTAACTTCACTGATCTATTTTGGCCCCAGCCAAATAATATGTTCCCAGACAATTCGCAGGCACAGCTTGAAAGTTAACAAGGACCAAAATGTTTTGGGCTATAAGGGAATTGGGCTATAAAAGTGTGTGTGAAAAAGGTCCATTCTGTATGAAAGAACAAGTGCTGGGGGTACATTTACCTTCCCAGAACAGACATTAGGTTTCCAGTGAATAAGGTACTTTTGTCAGCAGTTGTCATAGGTTAGCAAGCATAGTCCCGGAAGGGACGTCCTTGCTAAGGGGTGCTTACAGTTTCCTCTGGGAACTGATAGAACCTATCAGCTGGCCAGTTTGAATATGGACAATTCTCTAAGCCACTTAAAGTTGTGATCACCTCTGTTATCCACATTTAAGAATAGGCAAACTACCCCTCCAAGCTCTCTCTCGTTTCCGGCGCTGGGACAGGCGGCTGCAGGGCCCGAGCAGGGCCCAGGGGGACCAACAGCGATAAGCTTCATTCCAGCTGCCAGGCCGAGGTGAGATTAACCCTTTTTATTGCTGTGAAGAGCTGAAAACCTGAGGGAAGAGAGAGAGGAGATGCTTAAAGCTGAAATTCTGTTGTGAAGCTATGATATATCAGAGTATCCTGTTGTAATTTCATGAAGATATGGGGGGTGGAGTGTTCAACTCGTGAGCAGAAGCACCTGCGCTGAGATAGGCAGATGCTGACGCAGCTGTAATTTCATGGGAAGTTTTGGACAGGGAGAGATGAACCAGATGAGGATTTTTGCTCCAAATGGGAAAGGAGAAAACCTCAGTCCCTAGAGATGAACCAGATGAGGACTTTTGCTCCAAATGGGAAAGGAGAAAACCTCAGTCCGTAGAGATGCTCCCAGAGATAGTCCTAAAGATGAAGATGATGAAGACCCTTTGCTCCCAGGGAAGGAGAAGGGCCTCTGTTTTTGTTTCTGAACGGCTCAACCTTAAAATTGTACCCCAAAAAACTTCAAGAGTGGACCCTCGAAAGCAGTTGCGGGAAAAGCTGCAAGTCGGGGGAAAGGACTCACACGCAGGCAGAGAGACTCCTCTTCCTAAATGGACTGAACAATATTTGGAAGTGGGCGGCTGTCTCGTTGTGATAATGTTTTCATAGCATGAGCAAGAAGAGACTTCTCTTTCTAAATGGACTGAACAAGGTTATTATGGAAGTGGTAAACAGACTGAACATCTTAAGGGTTGTCTTTTCACATTGTCAGTGGGAGAAGGGAGGAAGGTGGGGGGAGGAGGAGAGTTGTGAAGGTGGTATAATTTTTTTTTTCTTCTTTTAGGTCTGTTAATAAACTTCTTTATATTCTTTCAAGTTTGGTGCCTGTTTTGCATTTCTCCTAATTCTTATCTCACAGCAGATAAACAGTAATGAGTATTTTGGACCAAACCACTACAGCAGTCTGCAGTAAAATGGCTGTGCAGCTGTTGCTTGTCATGGATTAGCCAGGGCTGAATCTAGTTTGGACTCATAAAAGGGTATTTTTCACCGTTATATTTGATTCTGACAAGAAAATTTGGTGGATCTTAACAATATTTTCTTTTTAGAACAGGTCATCTCCTCCACTGTGTGGTTTGTGTATCATCATCATCTGTATGAAGATAAAATAACTAACTTAGTGGTGTTTTGGTTTGTTTTCCTATTACATAATAGTTCTCCATATGGAAGCTGATCTGACTCATTGCTCTGTTTTGTATTGGTGAACACTGCAGGTAAATGAGAATAGTAATGGAAATATGGGACTGTAAAATTTTGAAAAAACCTGCCCCTTACACTTCTGAAATGCCATCTTAATACCTGAAAAGAATTTTAATTTTTATCAGCTGCTTCCATTGTGGGGTGGCCTCCTTGAACTACATCTCCCATGATGCACCTACAACCCGGGTCTGCTGCCTCTGGCACTCACCTGCCTTTGCTGATTCATGGGTGATGCCACCCGCTAGGAAACATGTTTCCGAGCAGTCAGGCATTTTCCTGTATAGTATTTTGGTCAAAATCCTGTCTTTCAAATCTTCCCAGCTTTGTGATTTTTGAAAGAGAAGCCGGGTAATGGTTATAACTTGTCACTGGGCTCTGAAAATGCTCTGCAGCATAGGGGAAATTCTGCCACCCGCAGCTGATAGATAGGGAAACAGAGGTATGGTGTCTAATCTGCAGTGAATAGCACATCTTAGGAACAGAGTCCAGGTCGTGTGCCCCCTTGCCAACTATGCTAGAATGAGTGACTTAAAGGTGAAAGGCTGCAGCTGTGAGACGACTGGCCCTCCTTGTTTAGCAGTGATTAACATTCCTGAAAAGCCTGTCCAGGCTTATGGCAGGTAGTCATGACTTACTGCCTCTGAGGATCTTTATGCAAGGCTTTACATGCCAGCAAGCTCAGATGCCTAAAACCTTGAAATTTAATTTGTATTAGTTTAAAATCTCTTCTTGATTTAAATGAGGAATATTTCTACATGGTTTTACAATAATAATATGGGGGTATATAATTTCTTCTGGAGGAAGTGAACTCCTGGAAAACCTCACTGAGGCATTGAACAGATTCATCTAAAAAGAAAAAATCAAACCCAGAACTGAACTTTCAATTCCTTCCTGCACTGGCACAACAGAGCAGTAGCTGTTACTGCATCACCCAAGTTTCCCTGCCTGCAGTGGTTTAGCTTTCCTGCCTCCAGTAATGAGGTACCTCCCCTTCTAACGCAGCAAAGTTAAATTTAGCCCCTGCAGAGTGCACTATTCCTATATTTAGTGCTCTGAAAGTCAGACTTCAGCAAGGAACTGGCTAAAGTATGAGGTGTTCTGCGGTCCAGGAGACAGAAATAGGCAGCAAAGTGCCTCTTTGGTTTTTCCCCCTGTGGCCAGGCAGCAGTGACAATGGAGGTCTGTGTGCAGGGGACGGCATTTAAAGAATATATATATATCCCAGCAGTTATCATGGAATTCCTGAACGTGAGCAGACAAAGAGCTGCAGAGCCCAGCGCCACTGGGAGGGCACTGAGCAAGGCTGCTGGCTTTGTGACAGAGGGAGACTGCTGGCAGTGTGCTGGGGACACAGCAGCAGTGGCTCTGGTAGGCTCTGCAGCATCCCCAGGTGCCAGCAGCACTGCAGGGCTGATTCCAGCCGTGTTTTATTCCTCTGCCATACAGTATCTGCTCACATATGATATGTACAGAAATATGCTGGCACTCATGTAGACCATCAGGGCCCGATTCTCACATACCCAAATCTTGTCATGTATCGGCTGGTGTGATTTGTAGGATATAATACTGTTTGTGAAGACAGGTGAAGCATTTGGGAGGGAAACAGGAAATTTGAGGGTACTCTTCTTTGGGTCTTTCATCAGAGCAGGAAATGCACGCTACAGATACTCCTTGGGGGTGGAAACTGTGGCTTTTACTTGTGTGGCACTGAGCAGATGAGGAATGGGTTGGCTGTGGCAGCACCCACCCTGATGCTGGCCCAGCTCTGCCTGGCCCACAGGCATGGAGGGCACCACTAGAGGTCTCGCAGGATGGGGCTTGCCACGTCTGGAGGCAAACTAATTAAAATTGTAAGATGTGCTGGCACTGAGCCCTTTTTCTGCTACTGGCAGAGGTTAACAGAGTTAATACAAATGGGTACTCAATGATCACTTCAGATTGCCTCTTGGGGACTGCCAGCCGTGCGATTTAATCCCTGTATGAATCAGAAAGCACCTTTTGGACAGACATTGGATTGATTTGGTTGAGCAAATCACTTCTGGATTTTTCATTCAAGTCTGCAGAGTCTGTACCTTAAATAAGATTGAATTAAACTTTAATCAAAAAGACTTAGCATATCCTAAAACCCTTGGGGGGAGCCTGTTTTCAGAAGAAATGTAAACATTGTAGAAAGAGAAGTATATAGGGCTAGAAGATTCCTGAAATGATCCTCTTCTTTCATAGCCATCAGGCCATATAGTGATAAAACTTTCTTAAACTGATCTTATTTTCTAAAAATAGCCATGGTTTTTTTCCCCCCACTGTTCTCTTCCTGGGAGGTTCTTCCAAAACAGTACAGGTAGAATTGTTTACTAATTTCCAGCCTAATTTTATTGTGACTCACTTATTCCCATTTGTTCTTGTGCCATTTTTTCTTCATTAGCTCTTCTTCCTCCCCAGTGTATCCCCTCTATAAATAAGCCTGGGATAATCATATTTTGTGCCAGCCTTTGCTTGGCTGGGCTAAACAAGCAGAGCTCTTCAAATTGCACATTCTAAAATAGGCCATCAAGCTTCAGGACGGCTGCCACAAGGCATAAGTACTTTTTTTTAATCTTCTTTTACCCCTTTGTCCCTTTACCCCTTTGCACGAGTGCGGGTACTGTGACATGGGGAAAATTTACCATTATGTCTTATTATGAAGTGTGGCAACAGAGTTGTTTTCTGAGACAGAATATTGCACTGAGAGACCCACTTTAGGATGCAAATTGGCAGGTACTGGTCTAGATGAGCCATTTGCCTTTGATTTCTAATTTTTTTTCATGTAGAATAGCTTAGTTGCTATAGAGAAAATCATGCTAGTATAAGGCAAGAAACATGACCTCAGAAAAATTGAAAACAAAGCATCAACAGCAGGAAAAATAGAGCAAAGCCTTCAAAACATCTCAAAATTTCCTAAATTTTCTGTGAGATTCAGGAGCATACTAAAAACGTTCAGGACAGCATTCACATATTAGTTGCTTCTCCTTTACGGGCTGGTTGTTGGAAAAGGGAAAATGTTTCTAGCCTTGTCCCAGTATCCCAGACTGCAGTGAGACCTCTGTTCCTTTTGTCTTGTCTCCTGGCTGGGTTTCCATGCATGTAATGAGTTGTCATTGATGGCTTTTGACCACTCCTTTCAGCTAGGTGCCAGCAGCACGGTGCTGGCAGGCAGTGAAAACTGTGTAGGAATGAGAAGAGGGAAGCATCTCTGAAGGGCAAGGTTGAGTCCATGCAGTGCTCAGTCCGTGCAGCAAAGCTCATGGCTGGAAACAGTCAGTCAGTAACCACTGCTGACCATGGAATCACAAACCCTGAACTGTCCTGAAGCAGGAAT